>NW_007733100.1:207269-208253 GCF_000696425.1 Galeopterus variegatus | reverse complement strand
CACACACACACACACACAACACACTCAGATTTATTTTCTCAGGCTTACTTTCTCATCTATTTCTATTATACTAGTATAGACTCTGAATTTTGTTAGATACTACAAATTGTTTTCAGAATAAGACAAAATAAAATAAATAATAACACCAGAACATTCTGCCTGGAGAGAAGCAAGAAGCAGCTCTAGCTATATTTTCAAAGGAATAACCTTGAAAACTTCCATTCCCACATATCTATTTATCAAGAGACCCGGAAGCGCTTACTGGAAAGGTACTTCATCTAAACCATGACAAGAGAGACAGTGCTCATGCCACCTATGCTGATACTTTCCATGACCTTTTCCCTCCCCAACCCATAGCTGGAATCTTCTAGTCTTCAGAAAATTGGGAGAGATTGGCATCAAGCGACTTCGATTAATGTCCTTTCTGAGACTAACTTTTATGGTGGTCTTATTAACATTCATATTCTTACTTTTTCTCATGCAAAGCTATCGCTTACTCTCAATATTCTAATTCCACTTCCTTACAGTTGACTTTTTGGTAAAAGAGTATTAATTTTTCAGTTTTTGCCATTTCTATGATCATTGGTATCATCTTTAGCCACTATTTCTGTGTTTCCTTAGAATAGGAGGAGTTCATGTAGAGGAAAACCTGGCCCACCGCCTACCCCATCAGGGCAGCGATCCAGAGGCATAAGGAAACTGGAAATGAAAGTTGGAAGTGTGTATTGTTAATTTGAGTGTGCATTCTGTTATCTGAAGGGTCTCGTTAGAGTAGCCCTGAGCCATGCATACCAGCAAGGCATATGTGACACCAGTTGGCAGTGGGAAGTATGCAGGCCTTTTGGCCTGCTCAAACCTGCTCAAGCTCCTCCGACTCGCGTGACAAGCAGTGTGTCTCCATGGACCCGAGGGAGGTACAGAGAGCTCTGCCAAGAACACCCGTCTGCACTGGCTCAGTGTATTATCCTGAGCTAAGGAACTCTT
>NW_007733100.1:191221-207092 GCF_000696425.1 Galeopterus variegatus | reverse complement strand
TCTATTGAAGGCTCTCCATGATCCAGTCCCATATAAATTTTCCAGTCTTATATTCCACTAGCGCCCCCCGTATATATGATATTCTATAGCCAAACTTGGCTACTCTTCCATCTCTGAACTCAATTTGCAATTTTTGTTAGGTCAATAACCAGAGCAGAAACTGAAAAATAAGCTAGGAATTACTTCAAACAAACAAGACCTCAGGTTAGATGATTTTACCCACTAATTCTTTCAAACTCTTAAGTAACAGAAAATCCTTATGCTTTATGAACAGTCAACATCATTAAAAAAAACTTTAGTCAACATCATTACAAAAAACTTTTAAAAGACACTATTTAATGAAGCCAGTAAAACCAGAGAACAAAAATACATCAAGGTCTTATTAAAATAAAAACAAACAAATGAAAAAATTTAAAAATTAGTTTTATTTTTTCATATTACTGAAACAACAATACTAGTAAGTATAATCCAATGGTTCATTTAAAAATTGTTTCTCAAAAAAAAGAAAGAAAAAAAAAGAAACCTTGTTTCTCAAAGTTTGGTGTGTATCAGATGCGTTACAACCATGGTGGCAGAGGAGGTACTTCTAAAAACACATTCTCAGCCTCCCCCCAACCTACCGAAACAGAATTTGCAGGAGTGATGCCATAGAACCTGTATTTTAGCATTTTCTCCAGGTGATTTTTATATAAACCAAAGTAAAAAATACTACATTGACATAGTTTATCACAACCATATAGTGTCTGTAGCAAACAGGAGTGCAAGAAATGGTTAACATCAAGACACCTAATAATGTAAAGATTTACTTCAATAAACTCAAAAGAATTAAACAGGATACATGCTGAAAATTCAGTCAATAGAATTCAGCACCTATGCCTACTTTAAATAATCATAAAATCAAGAATAAAAGGATACATGCTCAAAATGACAGAGAATAACCACTTCAAAGCAGCATTTTAAACAGAAAAACTAACATAGAAACATTAACAGCCCTTTTCACAGAAAAACATTAGTAGCATTCTTATTAATGAACGAAACAAGGATATCAGAAATCTCCTGCATTACTTAACACAGTTCTGAAGTTCTGGTGTAGATGTTAGTACATGGGACGTAAAAAAGAAGCTTCATTGTTGGAAAAGGGAAACACAATTATAATTAATTTCAGAAACTATTATTTCATCCACCGTAAATCCAAGGGAATATACCAAAAAACTCATAATTAAAATGAAGATGTGATGTAGCTTTGGACCACCAAAAAAATAGTCTATATGCCAAAATAACCAGTATGAATATTCATTTATTTATTCCGTAAACAACGGAATACCAAG
This sequence comes from Galeopterus variegatus, assembly GCF_000696425.1. NCBI lineage: Eukaryota > Metazoa > Chordata > Mammalia > Dermoptera > Cynocephalidae > Galeopterus > Galeopterus variegatus. Next base: position 205,764 of record NW_007733100.1, on the reverse strand, counting down.
AAAATCATTGAATAATTGAAGAATATAGTAAATATGAAAACAGACAATGATAGAAATAACAAAGCTTTAAAAGAGAATGAAACCGATAAATCTCAGGTAAATCTAAAGAAGAAAGAGAAATGGTGGTTAGAAGCCTGAACTGTGGAGCAAAGAGGTGTCATGTCAGCTCAGGTAGTGACTCTACCAGGTAGAGCTGGGTGACCTTGAACTTGGTCCTTAACCTCCCTCAGCCAAATACTGTCTGGCTCAGCAAATTCCCACCTACGCAGCAAAGGCAGCTAGATTGTTTCAACCTTTCCTCTATCTTGGAACATTTGGGGTGTTTATGATGTTTTTGACAAATAAAGCTTTTAAATTTTTAATTAGTCAGATCTCTAAATCTTTTTTATGTGTTTGCCTCTTGGCATTACTTTCCATCTCTCTCCTTGAAACCGTTTGTTTTTTTTTTTTTTTTGGCTCCCTTCCTAGGTTATTTTCTTTTGTCTGGGATGAGAAATCTTTATTTGTCCATTCACTTTTCCCAAGAGAAGCTTTTCACCACCTTCTCTGCTAGTAGAGATATAAGTTTGCATTTTGTCAAAGTAAAAGACACACTTTTTTTTATTGTGATACACTATGGAGGGAAGGTTTTGGTTGAATCAAAAACTAAAGGACAAATAAGTACTATTTTTAAAAGTGTTTATCAGTTTCAAAACCTCTACACTCTCTCTCTCTCTCTCTCTCTCTCAAACAAAGTTGAGAGATGAATACCAACTAATCTCCAGACTTACTATAAATCTGTAATAGTCAAAACGGTATCAGAGAAAAGTAAACTATATAGATCAATGAGACTCAATAAAGAATCCAAAAACAGACCCACATACAGTCAACTGAGTTTTAATGAAGGAGCAAAGACAATTCAATTAAAAAGTGATATCAACACATACAAGTAATTGCTGGAACGATTGGATGTCCATTTGCAAAAAAAACCGAAAAAACAAAAAACCTAGAACCTTGTACCTTATATACAATTTAATTTAATATGGATTACAGACCTAAAACTATAAAACTTCTATGTGAAAACTATAAAACTTCTATAAGAAAAAGGAGGGTAGGGGGACCTTTGTAACTTTGGAATAAGCAAAGATTTCTTAGATACTACACCAAAAGTCTAAGCCAAAAAAGAAACATTGACATAATATACTAATATAGCAAATGTAAGAACTTTTGCTTGTCAGACACTGATAGGAGAATAATATAAGGCATAGGATGGGAAAAAAGTATTTCCAAATGATATGTCTGGTTATGGACTTGTAGCCAGAATATATAAAGAACTCTAAGAATTCAACAATTAAATAAAAACAATTTAAAAGTGGGCAAAACATTTGAACAGGTAATTCATTATAAATATGAAAATGGCAAATAATCCATGTAAACTAAACACAATGAAGTACCATCATATAATTAGAATAAGACATTTCTGAAAATTGACAACACAAAATGAAGCAACTAGAACTCCTCATATATTGCTGATGAGAATGCAAACTGCTACAGCCATCCTGAAAATCTATTTGGCAGTATCTTACAAAGTTAAACATATGCCACACAATGTAGCAGTTCCACTCCTGGTATTTACCTAAGTGAAATGAAAACCAATGTTCACACAAAATCCTGTATATTAACATTTGTAGCAGCTTTCTTTATTTACAATTACCAAGGTTGGAAACAACTGGGGTATATACATACAATCAAATACTCCTCAGGAATAAAAAGAAATAAACTACCGATAAACACGAAGTGAAAGAAGCTAGACTCAGAAGGCTTCACAGGGTATGATTCCATTTGTGTGACATTCTTGCAAAGCAGAACTATAGAAACAAAAACAGGTCAATGGTTGCCAGGGGAGAGAGATTAACTACAATGGAGCACAGGGGAATTGGGAGTAGTGAGAGAAAAGTTCTGTATCTTGATTGTGGTTGTGGTTACAAGACTAAATATTTTCCAAAGCTCACAGAACTGTGAATAAAAGGGAATTTTACTGTATGTAAATTTTACCTTAATTTGTTGAAGTGAAATAAAAATGAAAGATGGCTCTTGACAGCAAGTATGCCTTTCAGTTCACACACTTAGGTGCATTATACACATTTATTTTCTATAATTCAACGTTATATTTTTAATTGAGTTTCTATTCTGCTGAGTCTGTGGACAAACTTCTCTTCAATTCCTTCTACGGATTATCCCATCTCTGTTTCTCCCAAGTTTAGGCCATTAACTATGTAGCAGCAAGGTGGGAGCCCAGGTTGCAGGGGTCCATTGTCATAGGTCCCCATGGGTTGCTGCATCCATTATCCCAGGCTACGTGGCCCACCATACAAATTTCACATTGTACTCCATGCACCAGGCAAACATTTCCTTCCTCTTTAGGATCTTGCTACAGTTCCTTCAGCACTGCGGGGAATCAGGGGCAGAATCCCTCTTCTCCCTGGGCCACAGAGCTCTAATTCATCTCTTCTCCCTCCTTTCCTCCCTCCTTTCCTCCCTCCTTTCCTCCCTCCCTCCCTTCCTTCCTTCCTTCCTTCCTCCCTCCCTCCCTCCCTCCCTCCCTTCCTTCCTTTCTTTCCTTTCCTTCTTAGAACCCAATTATGAGTGAGAACATGTGGTATTTCTCTTTCCTTGTCTGACTTATTTCACTTAACATATCTTCTCCAGATTCATTCATGTTGCTGCAAATGGCCGAATTTCATTCTTTTTTATGATTCAAACAACTACAGATAGAACTACCATATGATCCAGCAATCCCACTACTGGGGACATATCAAAGGAATGGAAATCATCATGTCAAAGAGACACCTGCCCTCCCATGTTCATCGCAGCTCTATTTACAACAGACAAAATACGGAACCAACCTAAGTGTGCATTGACGGACAACTGGATAAAGAAAATGTGGTATATATACACAATGGGATACATCTCCATTTTCTTAACTTTTATTTCTCTTCAACTAATCTAGTGTCTGCTGTCACAACTTCCTTGCAAGTGTCTTGCCAAGGTCAGCGTTAGCTGACTAGTCACCAAATTCATAGTTTTCAGTCCTTATTTGAATTGGCCTTTCTGTGGCACTTGCCACACCTCTTTGAAATGATCTCTTCTGCCACTGTGTTTCCAGTCTGGTTTTTCTTCTCTCTGGGACCCCTTGATTTTGACAACTGTTAGGCAACTCCTTCTCTACACAGCCCTTACCTGTTGTGCTGTCTCACCTTTTCTCATTTCTCACACACTCCCAGGACAATCTCAGCTACATGCACATCATCAATCCACTAAACTAGAAAGTGCCCAAATTTTATCCAAGTGGCTTTTCCCAAAAGCAAAGGAATGCTTGCTATTATACAATAAACGTTTGTGTATGGATGTCTATGGTCCCTCAGCATCCTCATGCCATCCCTCCTGAATGTGCTCTCCTCTTCAAGCCTCTCCTGTGGCATGACGCCCCGTCGTGTGCAAGGAGCCCCACTCCAGCAAGCTCCTCCCCTCTACCCCTCAGACCTCAGCTCCAACACCCATCCTCAAAGAAGCCTTTCCTGATCACAAGCCTACCTCACACTCCTTATGCTTTAAAGAAAAAAAAAAAAAAAGCAAAAACAGAAACCTGTTTCTTTTCTTCAATGGCAATTTACATTAAATAGTGTGATTATTTAATTAGTAAAAATATCCTCAGAGTTACAAAACTGAAGACAAAATTCATGCCTGTTTTCACTACACATTACAGTCCAACCATTTAACACGATGCCTGGTATATTGCGGCTGCTTAATACATAAAGAATGAATGACTCAGCCCGGGAATCCGAGGGTTGTCCTAGACCCACGTGGCACTCCTGATACTCCGTGAGCTTCCACGTCCTACTGATTTTATTCCCTAAATATTACTCAAAATCTCTCTTCTCCTTCCCATTCCCTTTCATGTTTTAACTTACTGTTCAAATTGCTTTTCATCAGTTTGATGACAGCCTCTTCCTAATGCAGCTGTGCTGTATTTAATTACACAGATTCTGCAACTGGACTATGTTTGTGTCCTGGCTCTACCACAATCCAGTTTTGTGACTTTGGGAAAATTACTTCACTTCTGAGGGGTTTCATTTCCTCAGCCATGAATCAGAATCAGTAATAAAATTTGCCTGCCATAGCTGTGGTGAGGGTTAAGGAAGGTCTCACAGGCCAAGTGCTTCAGAGACATCGTGCCCACAGTAAGTAATAAATGCCAGCTCTCACTGTTAGTACTGTTCCTCTTCCTGGTGTTGCCATCTCCAGAGTAACTTCCACAAGCTGCTAGAAACTCTAAGCTGTGGATCCCAGAATATATCAATACCTGAACATCCCTTAAAGTCTCCCCATTGCCTGAGAATGAGTTTGCATGCCCAGGGCCATGCAGAATCTGGCCCTTACCTACTTTATTTCTTTTCTTTTATTTTTTTAATTGATATATAAAACCGTATGTATTTATCATGTTTAACATAGAGTTTCGAAGTACAAATGCAGTGCGGAATGGTTAAATCTAGCTAATTAATAAATGTATTACCTCAAATGATTATCATTTTTGTAGTGAGAACACTTAATATCCACTCTCAGCAATTTTTTAGGCTGTTCTTGTTAAACTCTTTAGCTTATAAACCTCCTTTACAGCAATATGGAACTACCTGAATCTTGAAACCTAAGTCTCAACAATATGGAATTACCTGAATTTTACCAATTAACCCATACTTTTCTCTCATTTCCATCCATCTGGTAATGTCCTACTTAAGCTTTAGAATTAGCTCAGACATCTCCTCCTTCGTGAAGTCTAGGTAAAATTTGGTATCCTTCCTCTCTATTCAAATAGTGCCACGGATCTTCTTTCACTACAGTACTGAGATCAATTGTTTTATTGTGATTTCCTCACTTGGATACACTCTTTACTAGCTGTGAATTCCTTGAGGTCAGGAATTGTGTATATTCATATGTCTAGATTCTAAAATGTCTATCACATACATAGCACTCAATAAATATTTGCTAAATGGATGGATAATTGAATGAATAACTATCTAGTGTTTTACTAGGAAAACTACATTATATACATGCCATTTCCTACATTTATAACAGAAGCAGTATTTCCCAGATGGTGAACAGATGACCTACACGTCATGCAAGGAGCTGGTGCAACCACACCATGTAAACTTCCTGAAGTTTAATTTTTTTGTCTTCGCATTCTCGTTTTTCTTTTAATTTGAAAAAAAAAGCTCTATTTCTCACTCACATGCTATTAACCTACTTTACAGTAATATGGAACCATCTGAATCTTATAGAGATAATGACAGAGATACCATCCCATATCTCTACTTTAAATTTTGTTTTACTATGTCACTCCTTCCTAGATTCTTCCTAGGTCTTCCACAGAGACACCTCCCTGTCTGTCTTTGAGGAAAATAATGCAGCCTTTAACCTTCCATTATTCCACATGGGCCTTCCCCAATATCTTCACCAACTTGGTGTTGGTGTTTATGTCCAGTGAAAGAAGCCTGGCACAGAGGGGAAAATGCCGCATGTCCTCCCATTCACAAGTGGGAGCTAAGAGAGAAAGAAAGACCCCAGTGGTGTGTTGGACTAGCAGAGGGAGAGAACTGACCTAAGGTTGCCGGGGCGGGGGGAGCGGCATTGGGGAAAGATTAGGTGGGGGCACGGGAAATAATTGCAGTTTGAGGTGGTGGGCATGCTGATAGCATCGATTTGCTCACCACAACATGGGCACAGGTGCTGACGGTCAGCACTTGCCCCATAAATATGAATAATCAATAAAAAACTTAAAAATCAAAAAATTACTAGAAGAGTGGATTTTAAGTGTTTTTACCACGAAGAAGTAAGTATGTGAGGTGGTGAATATATGGGGATTTACCTGATTAGCCTGTTCCACAATCTATACATGTATGGAATCATCACATCGTACTCCACAAATACATACAGTTACTATTTGTAGATTAAAAAAATAAAAATTAAATTAAAAAATAAATAAATAAATAGCAGAGGGGAACAAAAAGATACTAGTTGTGGGTAATAAAGATTACCCAAAGACTATCTCTTTAGATTGTCTCCAGGGGAGTGCTTAGTGTTGGAGTCTGGAAAGAGGAGAAGCAAATTTATTTGAAAGTGCTGACTGCTCATATCAAATATCCTCATTAAAAATTCATCCCACTCCACAAGTATGTTTTTTCCACACACATCATGTTCAATTTTCATAAGATTTCCTTCAATTAAAATCATGTAGTGGAGTGTGATATTTCTTAAGTGTTTGGAGGAGTATTAACATTTTTATTTATATTTATAATATTTTATTATATTTTATAACAAATTTAAAACATATTTAAGTGCCTTAAGTATTTTAGCATTCTGTCTGTGGGATCATCATCATCAAATCAGATAAATAGCACAAAAGCTGAGATGAGGCAACTTTAACTCTCTGTTTTAAAACTTCAGTAGCTTCTTTGTAAGCATTGTTTGAAAGGTTGGACTGTAATAAGGAAGTCTCCAACCATGACAGTTGTGAACATTACAGTGTTACTAAGAAAAAATTAATGAAAAAACACTATTTTTGCAATAATAACAATATAAAGATACCCAGAGTTGAAGGGATATTAAACTTACCATAAGAGAATAATAAATAGATGGGAGAATAAGTTGTTGGCCATATAAAATCTTTCTTCTGACTCTGAAAGATCACGATGGGTTTACCTTTGGAGATCCTAGGAAAAATGATTTTCTTTCTTTTGTAAACAGAGCAATCGTGTGCTAAAAATTAGTGATAGAATTGTTAAATTATGCTGTATTTATATTTTTATATTTTTTTTAATTAGAGCTATCTATTTCACTGATATTTACCCATTTAAATAGAGGCCTGCTGTAAAAAAACATTTAATAGAAAGCAATATTCTGATTTTACCGGTGGGATAAAACAAACTTTCCATTTTGTCATGTTGACAATAGCTGATATAACAAAAACAGAATCACCTCCCCTTTGTGGATGAGATCTTACCTAAGTGAGAACAAAGTAATAACAAGGAAATAAGAAGCCCCTTGAGTGAGATATCACTTTATAGAAATCCAACCTATAAAGTGATAACTCTCAGTACTATTTATGTCCCTGACTTTCATCAGTTGTCACTGCTCTTTCTCTTTTTTGTTTGCTTTTCAACAATGCTTTGCAGATTGAAGCAGTACATTAATAATTTCATTTGTCAGCCTCTATTGTTGTTAATCCTTTTTATCCATTTTCTTCTTTTCTGAGTTCTCAGTGTCTTATATTCATATTTTTATATTTTATTGATGTGCTGCTTTCAGTGTTCTGCCAAATGTTCCTTCTTATTTTATTTTATTCACTTGATTTCTTTCTCATGAAATTGGAGTTTTTAAATTTAGGATATTTATACAGATTTTAAGGCTCTCACTTGCACACAGCCCACAAACAAGAACCTCGTTAAGGAAATACAATGAAATGAGACAGACATAGATTTAAATCTTCTCTCTGTCCTTTATTAGCAGGAAAATAACAGATACTTAACCACCCTGAGCTTCAATTTCCTTATCTTTAAAATATAAATAATAACACCTATATTGCAGTATTATTTTGAGGATTAAAATTTCCAAATGTCAACTGCCTGGCATATAACTAATGGCAGATACTGATATTATTATTATTATTATTATTATTATATCTACTATTTTACTGCAGTTGTTATGAAAAGATTCTATGTGTATCTTAATGTCAAAGGTAAAACATTAGAGCCAGTAGAGGAAAAAAGGAGAATATTTTTGTGATGTGAGGTAGGAAAAGACTCAAAAAACACTAACTTAAAGGAACAGATTGATGTGTTCATTTTTATTAAAATTAAAAGCTACTGTTCATAAAAAAATTAAGAGCCTAGAAATGTAATGTGCATATGCCCATAACATATTGACATGCCATAATATATATATATATATATATATGCATAACACATATAATGCTATGTATATACCATAGAAACTTTTAACATTATTTTCAAAAAAGAGATACAAACTAATGAAAAAGATTGGCAAAAAAATTCCAAAAGAGGATATCCAAATAAGCATATGACAAAGTGGTCAACTTCATTAGTCATTAGAGAAATGCAAATTAAAGTCACAAGGAGATACCACCTCCCACCAACCACGATGACTCAAAATAAAAGACTGACAGAAACAAGTGTTGAGTATGATGAACAACTGAAATTCTCACACTGCCGACAGAAGTGTAAACTAGTCCAGTCATTTTGAGAAAATGTCGTATCTATTAAAAGTGAACACAGCCATCTCCCGTGATTCAGCAATTTCACTCCTATATGGACACTAAAAGACTTGTGCAAGAATGTTCAAAGTGGTGTTATTTATAATAGCCCAATTCTAGAAAATCCCACATGTTTAACAGCAATTGAATTGGGTAAAATAAAGTGTAGTATATTTATGCAATAAAATACTATTCCGAAATGAAAATGACTGAATTACTGGTACGCACCACAACATGGTGTGGGACTTGAGCTTGGGACTCACAAATACAGTATTGAGCAAAACAATCTAGACACAAAAGAATACAAACTGTATTGTTCCTTTTACAAAAGTTTCAAAAATAAGCAGGGACTTGAGCTTGGGACTCACAAATACAGTGTTGAGCAAAAGAATCTAGACACAAAAGAATACAAACTGTATTGTTCCTTTTACAAAAGTTTCAAAAATAAGCAAAACTAAGCTATGATATTTAAAGTCATGAATAGAGAGGAAGGGAAAGGTGACTTGAGGGGACATGGGTGGGGGATGGTTTGGGGTGCTGAGAATGTTCTATTGCTTGACCAAGTCATGGTTACCCAGGTATGTGCACTTAGTAATAGTTCTAACAAACACTCAGGATATTTGTGCTTTTCTATATCTGTGCTCTATTTCAATAAAGTTTATCACAAAAGAAAAAAGTCATTGCTTTATTTAGGAAAACTTTGTATGTTTTTGTTTGCCAACTGGGTTGATTCATCAAGATTTTTTCACAAAGATAAGTTGTATTTTGAAAGGAGTGAGAACAGGTTTAATTTTGGAACTGAAAATAGAAATTAACTCCATTATTTTTTTAAAATAAATATTCCATTGTCTGGTTTTACCAAACTCCTCAAGTCTCCAAAGAGAGGAATAGACACCTAGAAGACAAAGACCCAGCCCTAAGCAAAATATGAATCTTTATCAACTAATCACCTTTATAAGTACTTTATAAGCAGTATCCTATTTCTTCAAAAAGATCAATAAACAGATTGATACATTTACTGAACAGTGAATCAGTATTGGGTCTTTGCGTGCTGTAGAAATATTTACTTTCACATAGCTCTTATAGACAATCCCCATATTAATTTCACTGAATTGTGCTTTAGTGTTATAAAGTCTACCTTAATTATGGGATGGATAAGGAGCACATAAGAAAAACTGTTTTAAAGCCTCTACTAGACGTTCTTTGGTCTACTGTGGAGGACAGAGCTCATTCATTTGCTCAGGGTCATCATAAGACACTTCTGTGATAGAAATTCACTTCAAAGATTAGTGCCATAAAATGATTTGATCCCCCTGAAAGGCTAATGTGTTTTCTTCAATGTAAACCAGCTGAATGCCTAAATTTCCCTCTCCCTGGACTACCAAGGTAAACAAAGTAAAAGGGATTTATTTCTTTTGCATTCCACTTTCTGGATTGTTCACTACTTTCTATTCTGATTTGTATTTTTCTGTTCCTAATTTTCTTTTTATTTTATTGTTTATATTTTGTGTAAGTTGCCTCCTAGGTGGAAACAAAGGATAAAAACATATTTTTGAACAAATAAATATATATTTTTTATTCATATTTAGTGCAAAAGACAAAAATAATTGTTTTTAATAAAACACACACTGTAATGAATATCCACATATATTAGACAGTAAATATCAAGTTAATAAAATAGACGATAAAAGGTTTCAGTTTAGAAAATGAAGACCTCACAAGTGCTCTGAAGTTGCTGAAGAAATTTGACCTGGGACCTCAAGGGTTTCTATGAAATAGATAGACAAGAAAGATTTAATGTGACACTGAATTGATATAGTACTTCTGGAAGGGATATTGACACTTTAAATTTTATCTCTAATGATGGAATGAAAGATATGAAGTATTTTGTTTCTTGTTAATAAATATATGTTAAAAAATAAACACTTAGGAAATAGTTTAGCACGCAATAAAATTTACATAAATTCTAGCTTCTACTAAAACTGACAATTACAGCTATTACCATAATCAGTAACTCAATGGGAGAAGTATTTTTAGTTATAAACACCCCAATGAAAGTGAAATGACTCTGTGTGAACATTTTCTGATTCCACCAGTGGGTAAGCACAGGCTGAAAATGTGTTTTGTCTTTGTTTTTCACAACTGCATTAGATCAGAATAGATAATTGGAATATCGGGCAAAACAAGGGAGCTAAAGATGACGAAAACAATAAACAAGCTGGAATCAAATCAGTGCCGCTTAAAATCTAGTGACCTAGAACAAGTAAATCATTTTAAATGAGAACATTAATTTCTGTCTATGGGGTTGTAGAGTAATTACATATGATCGTATAGATGAGAGATTTTTCACATATATTTAAGGCGGTGATGAAAGGATGAGAATCTCATTGGCCAAAGTATCATAGTTAGATTCCAAACAGTGCTTTTTAAATGCCAATACCAGGGAAATAAAACTGCTGCACACATGGAGAGGCTAATGAAATGGTCCCAGGTGAGACAGAACCTTTTCTGCTGAGTTTAATGATCCAAAACTTGATGGCAATGGCTATGCCACTTGAACTTTGGAAATTTCTTACTTAACTCTCAGCATCTTTTTTGACCTATTAATGGCCTTTGACACCCACACTCAGTTTTGCCTCTCAGACTACAGGCTTTACCTATTGACTGCTTATGATAAGCTGCCATAGGTCCTTTGTTTTTTATTCATTCAACATATATCTATTGAGAACCCAGTATACGTCAGGCACTATTCTAGACTCTGAGTACATAGCCAAGAACAAAACAAAATTATCTTCATACAGAGTGTACATTTCAAGGGGTAGGATTTACAATAAAAATATTTTTTTCCCAAATCACCAAGGGTGATTGCAATCATGGAGAAATTTCAGAGATGTGAATAAATAGCACAACAATATTTTAATACAATTAGATTTGAAATAAGTGGATTCATTATAGCTGGATATGGAGGAATCACTGAAGGCTATTTCAGTAGATGTGACAATAAAATGCCATCATAATTAAGTGTGGCAGATTATATATTCCAAAGATGGCTGCCTCAATATTTATTTCATCCCTCATGCACTTTTTATAGTGACATTGATCCTTGAATCTGGATGGACACCTTAATCAAAAGACCATGATAAAAGAGATGATGTGAGACTCCTAATAATTACAGAGGATAAAGGATGAGACACAAAGAAACCCCATCCTCAGAGGAGAGACATTTGATGCCCCCTTCTCCCCACATACAAACATAAGACCTGAAGTGTCATTACTATCACTCCAGTTCAGGATTTGTTGTTAAAGTTGTTTTGGATCAACATACAGTGGTTTTGTTAAGCCACAAGTGCAGCTTCGCTGGGTAACCACTGACTTGGTCATCACACACGATATATATAACTCAAGGTCACTCAGTCATCAGGAGAAGTGTATGATCAGTCAGGCTGAAACAAGGTCATGTTTGTATATGTTCATGTTTGGGAGCTGCCATGGATGGCATCGGGAACAGCAGAATAGGTCAAGACCTGCCATGTTCACCTGAGATTTTTGTTTTTAAAGCATGTGAATAGAGATGACAAACAGCCTCAGGTTAGATTGTCAGGTGCAGCTGCTGCTTGACTCAGACAGTGGCGCTGGATCTAGAGGACAAAGAGGATTTGTTTTCTCCCACCCCCACAACTTCTGGGATCTAAGTTGTTCCCTCCTGGGTGCCAGGGGTTTTTCTCTTCTTCCCCCACCACGAAACTAGTGCATCCAATCACAGTTCTTGTAACTTTATCTTTTCTCAAATTATACTCTATTCTTACCTAGAATATTTTTCCTGATCACTACCCAGGAAATAGCTGAGATGACATAGTCCTTTCCTGGGCACAACCTCATTCACACTCTTACTAAGTTGTGGGGACCAGGAGCAGGTGAAGGTGGTAGAGTCAGAAGTCTTTCCAATACTCAACAATACCCAAAATCTATAGATAGTAGGGGGCATGGAATGTCCATCCAGTTCTTTGACCATTGGACCATGCAGAATGTCCAGTGTGACAGAAGGAACTTCATCATCAGATTACAGAAGGCCCAGAAAGCAAAGAGTATGGCACATTAGTTTCAAACATCCAAGTGCTATGGACTGGACAATAATACCATAACCTGAAAAACTGTCAAAAGTACTGTGGCATCACTGGTAGCCATGAGGGGGTGAGAAATAGCAAAGGTCCAGTGTAGTGAACCTGCCAAGAGCAGGCAGGCTCAACAACCCCTGCAACGTGTCCTCCTTTATCTTGAGACCAACAAGTCATCTACTGGCATGAGTTGCAAATCTGGCTTGCAGTGGCAGCTTCTGTATCAGATATAGAACCCCAGTGTCTGATGAGGACATCCAGTGTGACAATAGACCCATGTGGTGAGGCAGCAATCTATGCACCACAGGTGTGAGCAGCAGCCTGGCTTCAGTCAGAGAATGGACTCTTACTGTGGGCATCTACATGAGTGACCCAGACCACCAAATCAGCAGCCACAGTTTGTTTTCAGTTTGTGGTCCCCAAAAAAGAGGAGTGTCTTTTCTCTGTCCATCTGTGGTCTTCCAAGTGACAAACCACATGGCTAGGCCAGCACAAGAGTCAAAAAAAATACCAAGGAGGTATTGGCCATGGCTGTGAGAACAACCTTGAGTTCTGCCCACTGAGGGGAGTCACCACACCCATTTTCAGTTCTGTGTAGCTAGGGCTGAGGCTGAGACAGCCATAGCAACCTCAGTGGACACTATCGTTTCAGATTAGCTGAGTCAGGTCCAGGAGTTGAGAAGAACCTCTGGGAATTGGGGCCCCACTGAACCAAGAACTTTGTTTCAGGCAGAAGAGTGGAAGATACGTTTCCCCCAAAGGAGTAGCTGCCACGCATAAAAAGCAAGATGCTGTGTAGCTAGGGCTGAGGCTGAGACAGCCATAGCAACCTGAGTGGACACTATCGTTTCAGATTAGCTGAGTCAGGTCCAGGAGTTGAGAAGAACCTCTGGGAATTGGGGGCCCCACTGAACCAAGAACTTTGTTTCAAGCAGAAGAGTGGAAGATACGTTTCCCCCAAAGGAGTAGCTGCCACGCATAAAAAGCAAGATGAAGCTAGGTCCAGATTAGCTGATTCTCTGAACGTACTCTTTTTATTTGTCAAGCAAAACTGTTTAATGAGGTATATATTGCCTGTAATATTTAAAGAACCCAAAAAGGGGCTGGACCTTCTTTTTGGTAATAGTGGGGCTGAAAAGACAGCAGTATTTGATTGACTGTTGGAGAAATTGAGAGTTGTTCCTAAGAAACCCCACATGTTCCTAAGAAACTTTACTTGGAATACAGTCCCTGAGTTTTTCTGGAGTTTGTTAAGCACCCCTACTGGCAGAGGTATGATACTATCACAGTCAGGCCCTCTGCAACTGAGGCTTCTGACTTGCCAATCAGCAAGACATCATCTATAGAGAACACTCTGGACATGAGAGGACAAAGGTGCTCATGCTAAATCCTGACCACCCCACCAGTTGCAAATGGCAGGGTGCTTTATTCCGTTAGCATTTTTTTAAAGCTCTAAACAACAGAATTTCTTCTGACACTACATTTGTAGTATAATAATGTACTAATCTTGTTATATATTTTTATAACAAAAGTGTATTGAATTGGCCCATAAGGTCACTTTAGCTTTTTTTTCTTCATTGCATGTTTTGCTCAAATCCTATCATTTAAATCCAAGCATTTCCCCCCCATGGGAACAAACATTGAGGAGTTTAACACCTACATTTTGGATGCTACAGGCACAGCTACGAAGTGATAATGTTACCTCCCAACTAGGAGCTTTGGGATTGCAGGAAGGTGGTGGACACTAGCCTGCAGGGATGGCTGGAGAGGCTCAGAAAGATTTTTTTCCTCCTTTGGCTTCACGCCTCAGGGTCAGTGCCACCTCCTCCCCTATGCACCTCCAGCATTTGCAGCCTGTCAGGATCAGGAACTCTTTATTTCCCCTCACATGTCACTGCAGCTTCTACTTGCAACACTCTGCTGCCTTTGCACCCAGCACCCACTATTCACACAGAACCAGCTCGGAGGTGACTTGGACTTCTATATCCAATACAGCCACGAAAGTGTGAGTGACTCTCCTCCCTGAAGTTTCACAGCACATTGGCTTTTTCCTTAAAGCAACTGAGGATATGGTAGAGAGAAAAGAAAGCATCAGGGGCTAGAGGAGAAAGAACTATTTAGTG
>NW_007733100.1:190729-191034 GCF_000696425.1 Galeopterus variegatus | reverse complement strand
TGAGGATATGGTAGAGAGAAAAGAAAGCATCAGGGGCTAGAGGAGAAAGAACTATTTAGTGCCACTAAACAAGCCTTTGCATTTACCTTCGGTTTTGAACAGATGTCCTCTCAGTTTCAACAAAAGAACTTCAGATCTTTAAAAAGTACCCAAAGCTCTATGTCTTCATCACTAATGGCATTCATTCATTCTAATTTTGGGCCCTCCAGCAGCCACATTGCTTTTTGGCTGAGGTCCTGCCTTGGTATTGCTGCTTCGTTGTCATTATAACATCCCTTCCTTCTCATTTTCAGAGGAGAATAAAC
>NW_007733100.1:188373-190697 GCF_000696425.1 Galeopterus variegatus | reverse complement strand
GTATTGCTGCTTCGTTGTCATTATAACATCCCTTCCTTCTCATTTTCAGAGGAGAATAAACCTAGGCACTATTCAGGAGACTGATTTTAATGTTATCTCTAACCATTGAGCCTCTAAGCATACATTAATAAGTAGAACAGTGGGACACTCTTACTCCCACCCCAACACTGAGGCAGGAACATTCACTACCAGATCCTGAAGAGTTTTCTCATGCTCTCTAATCCAACCCATAGGAGCCTTCATCCATTCTATTCCAGAAACCCATGCCTCTATCAGAATCCGTACTCACTACCAAAACTCAAAAACTCTACAGAGTCTAGGATTTTACTCTACTTTTAAGTAACAAGTTAGGTTGTAAGTGTTTTAAGGCTTACAATGCTGGAAGAAGACAAAAGAGTCCTGGATCAGAGACAAAGGTTTGCATTACTCACAACAAAAGCAGTAGACAGAGCTACATGTTGGTTTGCTTTAGTTCCTGCCCTGCCCCGAGGCAAATAAAAGGGCCCATCATGGATGCCTGCACTTACAATGGGTTGAATTCTAGGAGAGAAATAAGTAAAATAACTGAAATAAAAAATTGACTAGAGGGGCTCGACAGAAGACTTGAGCTGGCAGAAAAAGAATCAGTGAACTTGAGGATAGGTCAATTGACATTATCCAGTCTGAGGAACAGCAAGTAAAAGAACAAAAAAAAAAAGAACAGAGTCTTGGAATCACGTGGGATGCCATTAAGCAAATCAATGTACAAATAAATTGAAGACCCTGAAAGAAGAGAAAGGAAGGAACAGAAAGAATATTTANGATTTTACTCTACTTTTAAGTAACAAGTTAGGTTGTAAGTGTTTTAAGGCTTACAATGCTGACAGAAGACAAAAGAGTCCTGGATCAGAGACAAAGGTTTGCATTACTCACAACAAAAGCAGTAGACAGAGCTACATGTTGGTTTGCTTTAGTTTCTGCCCTGCCCCAAGGCAAATAAAAGGGCCCATCATGGATGCCTGCACTTACAGTGGGTTGAATTCTAGGAGAGAAATAAGTAAAATAACTGAAATAAAAAATTGACTAGAGAGGCTCGACAGAAGACTTGAGCTGGCAGAAAAAGAATCAGTGAACTTGAGGATAGGTCAATTGACATTATCCAGTCTGAGGAACAGCAAGTAAAAGAACAACAACAACAAAAAAGAACAGAGTCTTGGAATCATGTGGGATGCCATTAAGCAAATAAATGTACAAATAAATTGAAGACCCTGAAAGAAGAGAAAGGAAGGAACAGAAAGAATATTTAAAGAAATAGTGATGGATAACTTCCCAAATTTGATGAAATACATTATTCTACACAGGAGATGTTCAACAAACTCCAAGTAAAATAAGCTCAAAGAGATTCACATCTGAACATATCAATGTTAAATGGTTAAAAGACAAAGATAAAGGGAGCTCTTGAAAGCAGCAAGACAAAAGTGACTCATTGCAAACAAGAGATTCAAAATAGGACTAACATCTGACTTCTTATCAGAAACTGGGTTCCAGGAAACAATGAGATGCCATTTTCAAGGTGTAGAAAGAAAAAGACAGAGAACCATCAGTTCTGTATCAAACAAAACTATCCTTCAAAAATGTAAGTGTTTGAAGATATGTCAAGATAAAAACTAAGTGAATTTGTTAATAGCAGACCTACCCTACAAGAAACACTCAAGAGAGTTCTAAAAACTAAAATAAAATGGTACTAGACAGTGACTCAAAACCACATGAAGACATAAGGAAACCAGTAAAGGTAATTGCATAAGTAAATATGAAAGACATTATAAATGTCTTTCTGTTTCTAACTCACTTCTCCTCCTACCTAATTTAAAAGATAATATCATANACTAGAAATAAAAAAGGGCATTTTATAACAATTAAAGTGTCAATCAAGCAAGAAAACATAACAACTAAAAGCATATTTGCATCAAACAAGGGTTCCAAAATACATAATAAAAAAAGTGAGAGAATTGAATAGAGAAACATACAAATCAACATTATAAATGGAGACTTCAATACCCCAATTTCAATAATGAATAGAACAACTTGGCACAATATGGACAAATAAATGGAAAATTTAAACAACACTATAAATCAATTAGACTTAACAGACATCTATAGAACACTCCAAGCAACAACAGCAGAATACACATTCTTTTCAAATGCACAGGAAACATTCTCCAGGATAGCCCACATGTTAAGCCAAAAAAAAAAAAAAAAGAGTTTCAATAAATTTAAAAGGATGAAGTCATACAAAGTATGTTTTCTGCTCACAATGAAATAAAACTAGAAATCAGTAACAGAGA
>NW_007733100.1:185701-187369 GCF_000696425.1 Galeopterus variegatus | reverse complement strand
AAGTCATACAAAGTATGTTTTCTGCTCACAATGAAATAAAACTAGAAATCAGTAACAGAGATAATTTTGAGAAATTCCCAAATACATGGAAATAAATAATACATTCCTTAGTAACCAATGAGTCAGAGTGAAAATCATAAGGAAACTTATCTAATATTTTGAGATAAATAAAAATGAATACTGAATGTTATGGGATGTGTACCAAAACTCATAGGATGCAGCTAAGAGTGAAATTTATACCTTTAAACATCTATGTTCAAAAAAAACTTAAAAAAAAAAAAACTAACCTTCCACCCTAAGAAACTGGAAAAGAAAGAGCAAACAACCCAAAGCAAGGAGAGGAAGGAAAATATTAAATAATATAGTGGAAATAAATAAAATAGAACATAGAAAAACAATAAAGAAAATCAACAGAATAAAAAGTTGGTTGGTTGAAAAGATCAGCAAAATTGCCAAACATGAAGCCAGACTCACCACAAATTACTAATATCAGAAATGACAATACAGAACAATATTTACTTTGCAGAAATGAAAAGGATTAAGAGAACACTACAAAAAAATGTATGCTAACAAATTAGATAACCTAGACAAAAGGACAAATTTTTAGAAAGGCACAAACCACCAAAATTAACTCAAGAAGAAATACAAATCTGAATAGACTTCCTACAAAGAAACTCCCAGACTAAGATGACTTCACTAGTGAATTCTAAAACACATTCGAATAATTAACAGTCTGTCTGAAATTCTTCCAAAAAGTGAAAAAGGAAGAAATACTTCCCAGTTCATGCTATGAAAACAGTTTTACAATAATACTAGTACTATACAAAAATATCACAAGAAAAAAATCTACTAACCAATATACCTTAGAAATATAGAAGCAAATACCCTCAGCAAAGTACTTTTAAACCAAATTTAGCCACATATAAACAGAATTATGCCAAGCAGTATTTACACCAGGAATCCAATATTATTTAAACATCTGAAAATCAATTAATGCAGTATACTATATCAATACAATGAAAGAAGGACAAAAACCATATGATCATCTCAATAGATGCAGAAAAGGCATTTGATAAATCCACACTTACATGATTAAAAACTCAATAAATCATGAATAGAAAGAAACTTTTTCTAGGTAATAAACAATTTTTATGAAAAACCCATGACTAACATTGTACTTAAGGGTGATAGACTGAATGTGTTCCCCCTGAAATGAGGAACAAAACAAGGGTATCCATGTTCACTTCTATTCTACATTGTACTGGAGGTTATACTGAAGGAAATCTGAAAAGAAAAAGTAATAAAAGGGATCCTGATTGGAAAAGAAGGAGTAAAAATATTCCTACCTACACAAGATATATCATATATAGAAATTTTAATGATGCACATACACACAACCAGACCAACACATATAAAACCTGTTAGAACTAATTATAAACAAATTCAGCAATGTTGCAAGATACAAGATCAATATACAAAATTCAACTACATTTTTATAAAATATCAATGTACAACACAAAAATGAAATTGATGAAACAATTCTACTTGTAATGGCATCAAAAAGAATAAAATAATTAGGAATAAATTTAATGAAGGAAGGGCAAGACTTACACACTGATAACTACAAAATACCCTTGAAGAATGTAAAGAAGACTTAATAAATGGGAA
>NW_007733100.1:159659-185007 GCF_000696425.1 Galeopterus variegatus | reverse complement strand
CCTGATTCCAAAACTCACCACAAATCTACTGTAACCTATTGACAATTCAATGAGGGAAAAAAGTCTTTTTAACAACTCAAAAATAAAAGACAATTCATTTTAAAAATAGCAAACACAATTATCTCTCAATATCCACAGGAGAGTGCTCCTGGGACCCCCCCATGTATACCAGAATCTGCAGATGTTCAAATCCCTGATATAAAGTGATGTAGTATTCTCATATCACCTAGGTACTTCCTCCTGTATGCTTTAAATAATCTCTCGGTTACTTATAATACCTAATAAAATGTAAATACTATATAAATGTTATTCTTCATTCCCTTTTATTTATATTTTTTGTTGTATTTTTCTCCCCCCACCCCCAAATACTTTGGTTGAATCCATGGATGCAGAGCCTGCGGATATGAAGGGCTAACTGTAATTTGAATAGATATTTAAACAAAGTAGAGAAACCAATGGTCAATAAGGACATTTAAAAATGCCAAATATTATTTGTCATTAGAGATATCAAATCAAAACCAAAATGAAAGCAAACACAAAAACAAAAACAACATCTACGAGGATAGTTAAAATAAAAAAAATAATAAAACTAAAAAACAGAAAATGAGTGTTGGTGAGGTGGAGAAATTTGAACCTTTGTACATTGCTGGTGAGAATGTAAAATGACACAGGCACTTTGAATAGAACTTAACAGTTCCTCAAAATGTTAAATACAGAGTTATCATATGGCTAGCAATTCCACTCCTAGGTATGTGGAACTGAAGACATACATCCACACAAAAATACTACTGTTCATAGCAGCATTATTCATAACATCCAAAAAGTGGAAACAACCCAAATGTACATCATCTCATGAATAGATAGATGAAATTTTGTATATCTATATAGTGAAATATTATTTGTAAATAAAAAGGAGTGAAGTACCAATACATGCTATAGCATGGATGAACCTCAAAAATCTTGTGCTAAGTGAAACAAGCCAGTCACAAAAGCCACATATTACATAATTTCATTCACATAAAATTTCCAGAATAGGTAAATCCATGGAGACAGAAAGTGAATTAGTAGTTGCTTGGACTGGGAGAGTTGAGAAAATGGAAGTTGACCACAAATAAGTATGAGGTTTACTTGGTAATCATGAAAATATTCTAAAATCAGATGGTTGTGACAGTTGCACGACTCTGGGAATAAACTGAAGAACACTGAACTGTATGCTTCAAAAGGGTGAATTATGGTATGTAGGTTATATCCTAATGAACCTGTTATAAAAAGAAATGCACACACAAACAAAACAAAACCAACAAGCTCCTGGAATGCTACTAGGCCATGGTAGAAACTGAGCTTCTGCCCATAGGCAACTATGTGGCCAGAAGTTGCCATCACAGCCCATCAAGTAAGAAGGTCATGTGGACCCAGTAGCCATCCACTGGGCTATATATGGTCTCCACAGGACATGCTTCCTCTCACTCAAAGAGTCTAGCTACTGCTGTACGAGAGACTAAGGCTGAGCCCCCAAATCATACTATCCCTCAAGAATACCACTCAGTCTCCTGGTGACATGTTGAGGATTATGCTTGCCCTCAAGTAATCCTCTGAAATATCGCTTGGCATTCCCATATCCAGTTTTAGCTAAATGTGCATGTACAGAAACCATAAGCTGATAAAGCATGCTAATGTAGGCTTAGATCCCTCAGGACTGAAGGTCTAAGTTAACCCACCAGACAATCCACCTAACAATCAGCAAATGTGCACACTGAGGGGAGGAGAATCTAGAATGGGTGAAAAACAATGAAATGATGCATATCAGTCACAGCAGGGTTTCCCAAATTCAGTACTATTGAAACTTTGCTCGGGATAATTCTTTGCTGTAAAACTGCATGGCAGGACATGATGCCAGTAGTAACCTCCAGATATGGCAACCAAAATTTTCTCCAGACATTGCCCAATGTCCTCTGGGGTTGCAAAATCTTCCCTGATTGAGAATCATTGAATTACACTCTCAGGAGCAATGGCAGCAGCAGGGGCTCTTGTTTGCCTGGGTAACCTTCTCCTCTTTTAAGTTTTTGTAGAAATTGAGACCAATCCGAATCCCAGAGAAGCTGTGACTAAATGGATGAACTTGCAGGAAGAAGCAAGTGGATCTGAGCAATGCCAAGAGAACACTCCAGTGGGTGTTGTTGGTGCATTATCCAGACCACCTTTACCAACAGGTGCACTTCTTTCCCCCTCCCACTAGCAGCTGCTATTTTGCTGCTGTGCTTTATGATAACAACTCAAAGCTGCACCCTTCTCTTGAGAATTGCCCTCCACCAAATGGGAGCTCCCATGCTGGAGAGGCCACACCCCCATATCCCTACCCTCCTTTAAGTGGGACTGACCCTAATGCAATTTGAGCTGCAGAGCATCCCCAGGAAATCAGACTGAAGCTTGTCCCCAGATAAGCTCACACTAGAGCTTGTTTCCTCTGCCCCCTCAAGTGTCCCTCACTCTCCTCTTGAGAGCACTCCACCAACACACCTGTGCTATTATGTGCAAGCATTTAACTAAGATTTTTGATACTTCATCTTATTGAATCGTCAAGGTGAAAACTAAATATTATTAATCCTGCTTTATCTTGTTTTATCCTGAGGAAAGAGGTGTGAGTTGTCCAAAGTTACATGCTAAAAATGACAGAGCCACCATCTAAATCCAGTTTGTGTGACTTCTGAGACCATGTCCTTAACCAACACACTAATCTCTTTTTTTTTTTTTCTTTTTTTGTGACCAGTAAGGGGATTGCAACCCTTGGCTTGGTGTCGCCCACACCGCGCTCAGCCAGTGAGTGCACTGGCCATCCCTATATAGGATCTGAACCCGTGACGTGAGTGCCGCTGTGCTCCCAGCGCCACACTCTCCCGATGAACTTGCAGGAAGAAGCAAGTGGATCTGAGCAATGCCAAGAGAACACTCCAGTGGGTGCTGTTGGTGCATTATCCAGACCACCTTTACCAACAGGTGCACTTCTTTCCCCCTCCCACTAGCAGCTGCTATTTTGCTGCTAGTGCTTTATGATAACAACTCAAAGCTGCACCCTTCTCTTGAGAATTGCCCTCTGCCAAATGGGAGCTCCCATGCTGGAGAGGCCACACCCCCATATCCCTACCCTCCTTTAAGTGGGACTGACGCTAATGCAATTTGAGCTGCAGAGCATCCCAGGAAATCAGACTGAAGCTTGTCCCCAGATAAGCTCACACTAGAGCTTGTTTCCTCTGCCCCCTCAAGTGTCCCTCACTCTCCTCTTGATAGCACTCCACCAACACACCCGTGCTATTATGTGCAAGCATTTAACTAAGATTTTTGATACTTCATCTCATTGAATCGTCAAGGTGAAAACTAAATATTATTAATCCTGCTTTATCCTGTTTTATCCTGAGGAAAGAGGTGTGAGTTGTCCAAAGTTACATGCTAAAAATGGCAGAGCCACCATCTAAATCCAGTTTGTGTGACTTCTGAGACCATGTCCTTAACCAACACACTAATCTCTCTCTTTTTTTTTTTTTTTTGTGACAAGTAAGGGGATTGCAACCCTTGGCTTGGTGTCGCCCACACCACGCTCAGCCAGTGAGTGCACTGGCCATCCCTATATAGGATCTGAACCCGTGGCGTGAGTGCCGCTGTGCTCCCAGCGCCACACTCTCCCGAGTGAGCCACTGTGTCGGCCCCTAATCTCTCTTCTAAGTGAAAAGGTGCTGAAGATATTTATGGTACTCCTCTTAGAGGGGCTGCTCCATTTTTGCTGGAGGGGTTCCAAGATGCATAAAAGACTATTGGTTTCCATTTTATGACTCAGGTCACACAAGGTTAGTGTTGGAGATATTCATTAAATGTTGAGAGCTCCATTCCTCAGTATTAGATGATATGTCCTCAGGCAAGAGGGTGGTCCTGAATTTCTGCAGGAGAGCTCATATACTCTCTGGTTCTCAAGGGAGGAAAAGGAGTTTGATGTTAGCTGCTATTTTGAGGAGTAGGGGGAGATTAAAATGAGAAATTGTTTTCAAAAGCCTCCTGCAATGGAAAATAAAAGTAAACAAGCAATAGTAAATTGTGTCAACATCTGATGTTACAATTTCTTTTAATTAATTATTTTAATAAGAACTCGAAAAGAATATGCGGTTGAGTGAGAGACAAGTGAATTATAAACTTGAAAAATTAAGTTCTATGGGAAATTAGTTTTAGGTTATATAGGTGTTTTGGTGTAGACGAATATATTTATTTTATCTAAAAAGTATTGTAAGACACTTTTGCTTTAGTGAGGATTTGTGTTTTATCTATGCACTTAAAACAAAGACAGACCAATAAACGTTTTCATACTACCTTGGGTAGCTTTTAATTGAAATGCCACCAAGAGATATAACTTCTTGAGACAGAAGGGTATTTTGTTGGTGGTAGTGTTCTTTTTTTTTCCCCTCATTTATGATTTGGTGACTATTTTAGAATTACACGTAGTAGAGTTGGTCAGATATTACAGAGCAGAAAATAATAATAAACGTTAGTACAGAGATTACCCAATTCTATGGCCAATTTATTTATTTATTTTTTTATCAGTAGCAATTTTTCCAGATTTTTCCAAATTTTCTTGCTAAACAACAGATACTTTTGCTATAGGCCAAAGCATGGACCTATGAGACCAGATATTGATGCAATGTATATAATCACAATGTTAGGGTAAGAAACTTGATTTAAGCTAAAAACCAATTTTAAAACAGCCAACTGAAACCTGGCTATAGATTTCCCAATTTTCTTCCCCAAACTCCTTTCCTCCTCCCAGTCCTACCGCACAAACCTCAGAGTTTCTGCTCCTGGACGTCACAGCTCCTGCTATTAGTGTCTTCCTTTCCCCATTGGCTACCAGACTTTCCAAATTTCCATCAATAAAAATGTTAAACCCCCATTATCATAGAATGAGAACTGAATATATGAAAGGGTAACCTGTTCACTCAGAATTCCCAATAATCTGAACACAAAGCAAAGCAGAAGCATTACATTAAAGCTGTAAACAATTTGGAACTTTCAGATTAATGCACTGTAAAGTGTGATTGTATGTAGAAAATGGGGGATGATAAAATGGGGGAAAATATACAAACCAGTTTGACTTGGGGAAGTGGGTCTAGGAGAATAGATACCTAGTCAGAACCACCTGCCCCAACTTATCTCTCCTCATAATTTTGGCATTTTTACCAGGACCTCCTTTCTTTCAATACCTGAACCTGAAACCACATTAGCTAATTGGCATCAACAAGTACCTCATCAAAAAAGTTTTTTGGAACATTTCTGGTGTCTTCAATCATGACTCTGTAATTTACTGACTATATACTCTTTGAGCAAGTTCTTTAAATAATTACAGCTTCAGTGTCCTTGTCTGTAAAATAAATTTATGTAGAGATGTGAGATAATAGATCTAACAAGCCTAATACAGTTCCAGACAAATTGCAGAGTTTCAGAGAGTTTTCTGTATCTACCTGAAGTGTGTGCTGGCTTTGAACCATTCACACCGTATTGTGAACTAGTTTAATCAGAATGCTTTCTTCTCTAATGTCTACTCTTATTGAAAACTAGGAGTTCTGATCTGAGTGCATGAGAGGAAGCTTCATGTGCCTCTGAACAGCCAGAAGTATTGGATGCTGGGCATTTGAGGAGAGCTGCCCAGAGTTAGGGAGATAGGTAGGATGGAGTGAAAGGCCTTTAAATGGAAATTTCACCTATTTTTTTACTTTTTTGAGACTAGAAAGGCAAAAGGAAAACATACCTTCTAGTTCATCCTTGCTAAAATTCATCCTGCATCCAGAATCTAATACTTAGCTACTTTGTAGTTACTTTGTTAGTATCAGTCTTCAGTTACATTATTGATTACACAAGTTTTTCTGAGCAATTTGGTAAGAACTTACAATTTGAAATGTTCTTTTGATGGGGAAAAAAAAATATTCCTTACAAATATGTTTCCCTAATAAAGTTTTGATGCATGACCTGATTGTAATTGGAGACTGACTATAATGAAGCCAGCATGTGATTAACATCTGTAATCTCCAATGCTGGCACCATTCAACAATATTTTCTGCATTTTAAATCTTTTTTTTATAGATTAGTTGCATTGTGCAAGAGCCCGTAGCTTCTATTGATCATTTCAGAGATTAGTTCTGATTCGGATTCTCTATAACTCATTTCTGAACCATGATACATTTGGTTACATTGAACGGCTTTCATCTGTTTTTGGAATAATTAACTCTACCTTCAGAATTCGAGTGAAAGAGCACCTCAAGTTGTGTGCCAAATGAGGCCACATGAAAGTTAATTCCAGGTGTCAATTTGATTAGTGATTTTGTCTCTCTGGAGAACCACTAATACAGACCACCAACATGGCTTCAGGAGTATTAGGGAAAATTTTTAAAAAAATAATTCCACCACCCCTCACTCTTGCTAGGGCCAAAACTGAATAAAAAAAGGGGTAAGTGAGCAGCATGTCTTTGAAACTACTCTAAATCTGGGGACATCATTTACTCCTTGTGTCATGCTCCAACATGTTGAGTATCTGAGCTCACTATTTCTGCCCATCTTCTCCACCACAATCCCATGGGCAGCAGGCAAATTCTCACCTGCTGGGTGGTATATAAAGTAATCAGTATTTGACATCTCATTTCAATTTAGAGATGACCTCTCTGAAATGCCCACCCTTGATGATTTTCTGCTTTACTCCTTCTATGTTGCTGTCAAAAATCCAATTTTATGGAGAACCTTTGCCAGTATTCATGTAATGCTGCAAATCCTTTCAGTAATGGTACATGTTGCCTGAGCAACTACCAGCAAAACAAGCAAAGTGCCATCACTTATTGTCACTGAAGTTGTAAGGTCCAGGGAACGTAAGGGGAGAAACACATCACACCAAGTGCAGCACTCAGTGAGACTTGACGAGACTCTGCAGAGTAAGCACTCAACAATAGGTCATGGTCACAGTCAATTGAAATATTGTGTTCCCGGGCCGGCCCCGTGGCGTACTCGGGAGAGTGCAGCGCTTGGTAGCGCAGCGGTGCTCCCACAGAGTAAGCACTCAACAATAGGTCATGGTCACAGTCAATTGAAATATTGTGTTCCCGGGCCAGCCCCGTGGCGTACTCGGGAGAGTGCAGCGCTTGGTAGCGCAGCGGTGCTCCTGCCGCGGGTTCGGATCTTATATGGGCATGGCCGGTGCGCTCACTGGCTGAGCACGGTGCGGGCGACACCAAGCCAAGGGTTGCGATCCCCTTACCGGTCACAAAAAGAGACAAAAAAAAAAAAAAAGAGAGAGAAATATTCTGTTCCCTTGTGGACAACTGCAGATGACATCAACTGAACACTCTATTTTTTTTCTCAGCTGTTAAATGAACTTTAATAAACCTGTGTGTTTTAATAATTCCCTTAAGCACTAAGGACTATGGAAAATAAGAACACTGGAGAGTAGTACAGCAATTCTGATTTTTGAAAAGATTTTTAAAAGGATACCCCATGAAATATACTGAATAAGAAATGATCTTGATGGTGTGGATATATTTTTTGTTGTGCACAAGAACCCATTTTAAACAAGATGCCTAGTGGCTTGGAAGGCTGCCAATATTTAACAAAGTGGCAAACCAAATGTCACTAATAGGTGGAAGCTTTAAGAATAGCATACTAAGGAAAAATAGCTCTGAAAAAAAATAAATAAGGTCCTACAAGTACAAAAGGGGAACCTGAGCAGAAAAATAAAAGGGTCCTTAGGGGGAAAAAGCACTGAAAAATATAGATTTAAATCTCGCCTGAGCCCCAACGTAAACAGAGTCCCAAACTTTAGAGCAAATCAGTAGGAAAAAAGTCTGATGTGAAGCAGATTATTAACACTCAGATTCTATTATCTACCTCTTAGCTCTCCTTTAATTGCCAACGAAACAGCTTTATTTGTTCATTCATTATTTGTTCATATGAGAATAATTAAGCCAACAGGAAGATAAAGCAGAGACAAGAGTTGAAGAGAGTTGAATATTATCAAAAGTATCTCTATCTCTTGTCTCTGTTTTATCTGCCTGTTGGCTTAATTATTCTCATAACTCTGGCCCAGTAGCAGAAAAAGTGAACCCCAATGTCTCTTGATTTTTATATCTAGGACTTGGCTTTTAGAGATTGAAAGCAATCCTCTTTCTTAGTTTCAGGTTCAAAAATATGGGAAAAGTACATTGACACATTCATTTATTCTTTAGTTCACTCTTCCACATGCCTACTTTGTGCCAGGCACTGTTTGACGTGGCAGGTGTACGTGATGAGCAAGACAGGTACAATCCATGCTCTCGTGGAGCTCACATTCTAGTGGGAGAAGAGAGGTTGTAAACAAGCAAACTGATGCATGAACAACACAACAGTAGGTAGTGCTAAGTGTCAGTGAAGAAATAAAACAGAAAGACAATGAAATGTGTGACTAAGGCAGAGGAAATTGCTGGGTATCACCAAGCGGGTGATATTTGAACAGAGCTCGGTTGAACAAGACTCAGCTGATAATATCAAGGGGAAGAGAGTTTTAGGCAGAGGAAACAGCAAATGCTAATTGAGGAGACATATTTGAATCTTCAAGTACCAAAAGAAGGCCAGTGAACTCAGAGCAGTGAATGAATAGAAGGGTAGTGGGAGATCGGTCTGAGACCAAATCAGGAGCCAGAAAATATGCAACCTTATGAGGCCCCGTAAATCAATTTTATTCTAAGTGACCTAGAAAATCATTGCAGGTAACAGTATGGGGTGGAAAGAGTAAAAGCAGGGATAACAATTATAAAGTTATTGCAATAATTTAGGCAAAAGGTATCGGTGGCTTGGACTATAGTAATAACAGTGGAGGTGGAAAGACGTGGATGGATTTGGAAAATATTTTGGAGATAGGGCCAAAAGAGCTTGATGATAAATTAGATGTAAGAAAGAGAGAGAGAAGTAAAATTCCTAGGTTGGGAGCTTAAGTAAGCAACTGGGTGGGATCTGACATCATTTACTAAAATGGAAAATTCCAGAAGATGAAGGGGTAGCATCTAAAGGCTACGTAAGCTGGGGTGGAGGAGTGGCAGGCATTGTATTTTGTCTATGTTAGGTTACATTGTAATGACTATTACACATTCAAAAAAGTTATTAAAAATTTAGGTAGATCCAGCCCTGGGACCTAACAACTGTAAGGATTCACGTTTTCCTATACTTTATAAATCTACATTGATAGTAACTACATCAGTTGGGAGATGGAGGAGCAACAAGTTCCAGAAGAGGGATAAGAACCTGGCAGATACATATGCCAAATACAAATGTATACACACATAGGCATGTCCATATATATGCACATATACACACACACACACACACATATATATTTGTGTATACTACATACACACGCACGCGTATATTATGGCTATATGTCTATCTGTATTTATGTATAGGTATATGAATTCAGTTTGGCCCATGGCAGAAGCTTGGCTCACATTAGAAGCAAAGGGGTTGAGGGACAGACTAGACGTCCCATGATTGAGTAGCCCTACATGTCCCCTCCAGCAGCCATTAGAGTCAGCAATTCACTCTGAACTCAGAGTTGACAGCAACGGTGAGGCAAGGGGGCTTAGATAAAATAACTATATTGAACACAGACTATATGCTCAATTGTATGCATACCCTTTCTCTCATGAGTACAGGTAACTAAATTTAAAAGTTCAGTCCTTCACTGCTTTTAAAACATCTCCAGTCATCAAAAAGAAAAGAAAGAAAGAAAAGAAAAAATTGCCCAAAAAGATAGTTACCATTTCAAATCCTGAGGAGTTGTCAGGAATGTCCTACACAGTCAACTCTTTCTGCCTCATCCACCAGGGACATTTATAATTCTGACAAGATGTCTCTGTCTTTCAGAACATCCCTGCAGGAGGTTGTCAACTTGAAAAAATGGTGCTGTAAATAGAAAGGGGGAAAGTAGTTAATGTGTTCATTTTTGTGCACTAAAGTTCATGGAAAAACTCTGGACTCCCCCCCCCAAAAACACCACTGACAACTGCTGTGTGACATGCAGCTCAACCTGGCTCCTTTTATTTTCAAAAACATATCGATTCCTTACAAATCGCTTTGATGAATGCTTGCTCCCAGGATTGATCATCCTCTCTTGGCAATCCTTTTTGCGTTTGTGTAATCCAGTTAAATGGCATATGTTAAGTATCTTCGTGCTTAATATGTCATAGATGTTCAATTGAAGGCAGCAATTTGGGAAACTTCTGTGGTTAGTGTCATTTGCTTAGATTTTAAAATTTGGGTTTTATAAAAGCTGATTCCTCAATTATATATTGTATGCTCTATACTATGTCATAAATGCTGGCAATTTATAATTTCTGCCTATTTTGAGTCTGCAGATTCAGTGTTCTTTCCAATACTTTCCTGAAACAGCCCAAGGTCCTAACTCACGCACATCTATTTTGCAGGCATTGATCCTCACTGCCTCCTTCAATGCCATACCAACAGGGATGGTGCTGAAATGATCTCTTCACATGGAAGGAGCCAGAAAAAAATTAGTTCTTCCTTTAAGAATTTTGGAAGAAGTTCTTTGTTTTTCCTTATGATAAAAATATGATTTTTATTATGTTTTAGAATAGAATCTCATTTCCACTTAAAGGAGGCTTTACCGATATAAAAATAATAGATTATCATTATAAGAAATATGGAAAACATAAAACAGTAAAATCTTGAAGTACAATGTATACCGTATCTCTTCCTTTCAACGTTTCTAGCCCAAGTTTTTTGGCCTCTACAATTAAGACAAAACATACACATTGGCATGCCACAGGACTCATCACATCCTGTCTTTGGACAGATGGGTGCCTGAGAAATTTGTACTTTTAAGCTGTATTTACATTACAAAGCCATAACTTCTATTTTGACAGCCTGGTTTGGAGCAGTTCACTTTAGTTGTCACATTAGGAGTTCATTTTTGACCTGACAGTCTATGCCAATATTTAGTTTGTCAAGTTTGGCTTGTCAAAGTGGAAACTATATCAAAACTCCATAATATAAGTGACAACAATTAACCTAACTTAAAAAAAAAAAAACTTCCAATATAATATATTTAAATAATATAATGAATAAAATGGAATTTGTTTCAGCAAGATTCAGACATAGAAAGAATCAACCGGGTACATTATTTACATATTTCCAAAATAATTCCTTGCAGATATTAAATGGCAAGCTGATTTATACATATTTTTAAGAAATTTGCTTTTTAGATCTGTGCATATTTTCAATAATAGAGACATTTAATTTGTGTGAATTCCATACATGTAGACTTGTGGCAATCAAGAGATTTTATTCCACCATTTAAAAACAAACAACTGAGGAATCTATAGCCATAGTTATAGAGTTGTTTTAAGGAAAAATAATACTTTAATTTTTAATAATACTGTTGAAAGGATTATTATTAATAGTACTCTAATAATAAATTTTTTTTTTTTTTTGTCTTTTTTGTCTTTTTTCCGTGTCCGGCAACGGATCGCAACCCTCAGTGCTGCCCCCGTACCGGACCGGGGACCGGCAACGGGATTGCAAGCCTCGGTGTTGCTCCCGCACCTCGCTCAGCCAGTGAGTGGGAACCAGTCTGTACGTGGGATCCAAACCCTCGGACGGGAGCGCCTCCGCGCTTCCCAAGCGGCGCACTATCCAGTGCGCCACCAGGCCGGCCCCTCTAATAATAAATTTTAATAAAACTTTTTACTTTAATACACAATTTACTATTTAGTGACCCATTGTGAATTTGTCAGGCTATAAAGTACAGGAAAAGTTTTTTTCTGCAACATTTGAATTTGCTTCTTCTGCTAATGACTGGCCTCTCTTACAGGGAGTGAAAATGAAATGAGCTGTAAAATCATAACCATGATTCTTTATTCACAATTCACTCATGGATAACAGCAAAAACAACAAAAATACTTTTATGATTAGGTTACCAGGTAAGGTACTGTTTGGGGATTAAGAATGAAAGCTCATTGAAGTCAGGGGCCAACTCTCCTTCCTTTGTAGAATGTATGTGAATGAATGTTTATTAAATACATGAATACTGTGTAGACATGCTGTTTTTCTGGTTTTTATTTCCTCTTTCCTTCTTAGTAACAGCATGCATAACAATGACTTCCTAAATTTTCTTTGACCAAACATTGCTGATCTTCACCAGGAAGCTGTATAGATATAGATACAGATATAGATATAGATATAGATATAGATATAGATATAGATATAGATATATAGATATAGATGATATAGATATAGATAGATATAGATGGTTATATAGCTTGGATGTAAAGAAGGAAGAGAATGCATTTTACGTATTTCAGTAGGTAAGACTGGTAAAACAATTAGAATTAAAAATAAAAATAGTCTGAAAGAATAATATTTTGTAGAATTCTATTCAATAGAATTCTGTTCTATAGAATATATGATTATATTATAATCCCATTTTACATCATTGGATTTCAAAACATATCATAAATCTCTCTCTTATGTCACATAACTAATCTACCTGTTTTTCCCAGTCTGGGATATACAAGTGCACTATCGCAGCACAAAATCTGTAGGTACTGGGTAATACGGTTTGGGCTCTGGGTACGCTGGCTTTGAAATTTAGATCCAAACACTGATTCTGCCACTTCCTCTGTATGACTTTGGACAACATCCATACAGAATACAGTTTTCTTAAAACTTTCTGTAATTGAGTTACCTTATCTGTAAAATGGGAATAATAGTACATATCTCACAGCATTGTTATGAAAATTAAATGATTAACACATTAAAGAGTTTAGAACCACTTGAACAGACATTAAGTGCTCAATGATTGTCATCCTGCAGAAATAATTGGGTACTATTTTCATAGGATATAGAAATGGCAAGAATTGTAACGTATATATAATGCCTAGAAACAGTTTATGTTACAATACTTTTGGTAATATTTTGTCGATATTTTATGATAGTTCCAAACTGTAATTACTTAATTTAACATTGTAGAATGCACTATATGCTCATTATTTCTGTCTACGGTTTTTAGATTTCTAAGAACAAAAGAGAAGGGCCCCGCAGAAATTTATCTCTTGTTTAATAGAGGGATTAGTAGAAGGAAAAATTCTCTCTATCAAAACACAATTAATAATCCTTTAAGAGATTCATGGGTCCTACTGGTCACGAAATATTTTAAAGTGTCAGGTTCAGAAATCAGATCAAACCCTGTAATTTTATAAATGAGGAAAAAGAATCAGAGAGATTAAATGGCTTATCTGGAGTCCCTCAGCTGGTTAGTAAGAGGCAGTGTGTCATAGTTTATTAGGAACATTGTATCATTAACTGGGTGACCTCGGGCAACTTATTCAACCTCCCTGAGCCCCTTTGTCCTCATTGCTATAATGAGTAAAACCTGCCAATACTGTTGTTGGAAAGATGAGAATTATATGCTGCATGGGTAATATACAGGCAAGCTTTAATGCAGCCTCATGCCTCTTGAGACCCAGAGAGGAAAAGAGGAGTGTCCTTTGCCAAACAGAGAAATAAATGGGTGCGCATTACCATCATTGCAGAAAAGGAATGCTGCATGCTGTCAGACACAGAGACAGGGTACAGAGGGCAAACGGGGGGACTGGGGGGGGGGAGGACTGGGGTAGATGGAGTTACTCTGGCAAATTGGAGATCCCCAAGAAACTAGACCCTTTTATAATCTTTCAACAGATATTTATTGAGCACCTACTACTAGGTGCAAGGTACTGTTATAGGTACTGGCAATACAGCATTGAAGAAAACAAAAATTTTGTCCTGTGGAGCTTGCATTTTAGTGAGGAGGAGATAGACTATAAGCAAATAAATAAGAAAATGGGATAATGTGCTAAATTGTGATAAGTTCTCTAGAGAAAACAGATAGAGAAAAGTGATAAGGAGCTACTGCTTATGGGGAGGAAGCTGTGATGAGTTTTAAGTCAGATGGTCAAGGAACAAAAGGTTCCTTGAACAAACCACTCTAGAAGCCATTATTTTATAATGTAGGGAAAATATCTCTCTCAGAAAAAATGTAAAAAATCTCTGACTTCTGATGTATTTAGAGTTTTATCCACAAGAATGTTTATCACAGCTTTATTTTGTAACAGCAAAAAAGTGTAAATAACATAAAGCCCCGACTAAAGAGTGTGTTAAGTTAAATATCTATGGGAAAATATTACACAACCTTTTAATGCTCTTATGGAAGGAAATTTAGTGACATGAGCACGTGCTCCATCCATAGTCTCAAAAACATATGTGACTAACGCTCCTGATTTCTTAAGTCTATTCAGCACTGCACAGACATAGCATTCAAAATCGTTGACCTTCCTAACAAGATTTTTTTGATCTCCTTTTCAATTATAATTTCAATCCTTCCATTATTGCCTAGGGGAAAGCCTCACATTGTTGCTCTAATACTTTTCAAACTCGCTAACCCACCTTTCAACCAAGGGAGCAGTAGGTTCTGAGCCTTCAGGAGGCAATAATACCAGGTTAACTATATTTAATACTACTTTCATTGAATTTATTTTAATTTTGGATTTCCATTTATAGATATAAATGTTCCTTTTAAAGATAAATCTAGGTAAATAAGTGAGTTTACTTAAATAAAAACATTAAGTAGTTTATATTATAAGGTGTGGAAGACAGATAAATGGCTTCCTGAAGATGTCCACATTCTAATCCCCAGAACAGGGGAATATGTTACCTGACATGTCAAAAGGAATCATGCACATGGGATTAAGAACTTTGATATATGGTGATTTGTTTGGATTATTTAAGTGGGCCTATTCTAATCATATGAGTCCTTAGAAGTGGAAAACTTTTCTCATCTGTGGTCAGAAAGAGAAGTGAGGACAGAAGAAGGGTCAAAGAGATGCCGTGTTGCTGGGTCTGAAGACCAGCCAAGGAATGTGGGCACCCTCTAGAAGATGGATAAGGCCGGGCAATGGATTTTTCCCTTAGGGCTTCCAGAAAGGAACACAGCTCTGCAATACCTTGATTTTAGCCCATGAGGTCCATGTACAACTTGATCCACAGTATTATAAGGCAATAAGTCTATATTGCCTAAGCCACCAAGTTTACGATAATTTGTTACAGCAACAAGAGGAAACTAATAAAGAAGGGCATGGGGATAGGCAAAGTTGTATGAGTGATATTTAAACGACTAAAGTTTGGAAAACAATTATTCCAGAGGACTTATAATGTCCTTTTCAATCCTGAGGTGCTCCGATAGCATTCTTCCATCACCTGTCAGATTTCTGTTCCTCCCAGTAGCTAACTTGGTGTTTCCCATGCTTTCACAGATGTTCCAAAAAGTCATTTTAAACAGTGAGAATTATTCACATGAAACTTGATCTTGTTTGGAAAAGTAGACAATCTTATTTATAATTACATAATTTTTACATGGATTCCCTTGATGTTTGAGTTATCAACTTGCCCCAAATTAGTGAGTTTTGTTATCCACATTTTACAATTATTTTTCTTAAAAGGGCAAGAACATACTCCTAAATGCTGGAGATTCTCAATTTCTAGATTAATGTAAGGAACTTTCTACTCCACCTGATATGAAAAGCAATCAAACAAAGTATCCTAATAAAACAGAAGTTGGATCTGACGATATTTGGTTTGTTAGTGTTACATTGCAGGAGAAAAATTATTAGTTTTAAACAAATTCATTTCCTCCAAGTTGTTTTGTTCTGCCATTTTGAAAATCATAGCTGAGAAACTTTTGCTGATTATATGAATACCTGACACAGCTGGTTTATGCAACAATTAACCATCCACCATTCATCACTTTCTCCCTTGCCTTGATTACGCATGTTGAGATATGTGAAAATATCTTCAAGAAAGAAATAAGGGTTAATAAAAA
Source organism: Galeopterus variegatus (assembly GCF_000696425.1). Classification (NCBI taxonomy): domain Eukaryota; kingdom Metazoa; phylum Chordata; class Mammalia; order Dermoptera; family Cynocephalidae; genus Galeopterus; species Galeopterus variegatus. The sequence goes on along the minus strand of NW_007733100.1, from coordinate 169,085 downwards.
ACAGAGGAAATGTGCGTACTCTACATCTTGTGATTATACCTCACACTTGCAATCTGTAGACCAATAAAACAGAACCTGCACAGAGCCAGTGACTACATAATCAGATTTGTTAAAAGAGAGCTTGTCATCTCATAACGTTAGTCAAATGCTATTTGACCAATTTGCCTCAAGTAACCAGTGGTGAAAATTAATGTCAGCTAATCTTAAATCTAAAGAGAGGCATATTCTAGAACTACAGGTTTTTTTTTTAAGTGGTGAAAATTAATGTCAGCTAATCTTAAATCTAAAGAGAGGCATATTCTAGAACTACAGGGTTTTTTTTTTTTTATATTCTAGAACTACAGGTTTTTTTTTTAAATTTTTCATCTTTCTTAAATTAATTTATCTTGAACAAATATATTTTAATGCTAATGCCACTGAAATAATACCCAAGAGCAGATTTGAAAATGGCAAGCTGTAATTTATTGTGACTATGGAGGAGTGGAACGGCCAGAAGATTGCCAAAAATTCCTGTTATCAAATGGTCAGAAAAAGTGTTGACTAGGACATCACATTGATTCATTGTGTTCAGGATACTAAAGTGCCAAACCTCATTCACATGCCACAAATTGTAGTGACAATGAAAAACTGATCTTTTTACCTGAAAAAAAAAATCCAAGTTAATCAATTTCCACCTCAGTTTCAAGAAGAGAATGTCATACTCCTTTAGTCAAGAGTGACTTGACTACAAATTAGCCCTGACCCATATTATTAGGAAATATATATATTCAGGTTGTCTAATGACTGAACTATTCACATAATACAAAGCTAATTACTGGGCTTTTGCCACTAAGAAAAATGTACAATATCCTTTTTCTTTTATTTTTAATATGCATTATTTCTGACATAAATAGGAATTCCTTTGAAGCCATTGGTATTTGTTTTAGAGCAGAGCTAATTTTACTAGAATCCAGGGTTTTGGGAAATCATTAATTAGTTGATAATTATTATGGATTCTTTGCAGGAATCTTACAGATTAATCACTTCTGAACCCTTTTTAATAGGTTGAGCTTTATAAAATGTATTTTTATATTCATTGCCTCTTCCTAACATATCCCCAGTTTCAGGTAGAACTGAGAGCAACCTGATAAGAAAGCACACAACACAGCCCTGTCTTCACCCAGGTTAAGTTGCATTGTATCATCAGACTTTTCATTCCCTGGAAGCATGAGCTTACTGTCCAGAGCTATAACACAGGGATCACCTTTCTTATTTTACTGGATATCTTCAGTGGCTGGTGTTAAAGGGACTATATGAATAGAGTTGAGAATACTGTTCATTTTATATTTAAAGAAAAAATTGAGTTGAGTTAAAAGTGAGCAGATAAACAACTTCTCAAGACTTTCAACAAGCCGTTGCTTTTGGTTTGAGTACTGAAATTCAGTTCACCTAGACTGCCTCTTCCCCACATCTATAAAACATCCTTAGTTCCAGGAGCTATGCAATATCAGTGGGACTGGGGAAAACCTGATCCAATTATATCTTTGCCTTTAAACATGAAATTGGGAAATATCTTAAGTGTTGAGGAGTTGAGATATTGACTAGAGTTGAGGGACGCTTTATACTAATTTCTAATTACCATACAACTCACACACCTACCTGGACACCAAGTTTTTTGAAGAGAAGACACAAATACTCAACACCCACATTATATTATTTGATATTTCTATGTATGTCATTTTGAAGTATTGAAAGTCTTTTTCAGAAAAAAACCTTCCAAGATGGTTCTTAGTAATATATTTGATAGAAACACTATATAACTTTAATAAACCTTTGAGATATGTACTCATTTATGTTCTTTTTTTTTAGTAGAAATCAATAATTCTGTTTTCAGTGAGGATAAGATAATAGATACATGCTTCATTTACAAACTATTAGCACTGTTCTAAAAAGGAAATAAACTCACGGCTGTTTCCAAGACAGTATAATATTAGATCTTAATATTTAACTTAGTTTGTGCACCAGAATTGATTTGCTATTGCTATTGTTGTGACTGCTTCCAGGTGGCTGTCTGCTTTAAAGGAACAGGCAATTAAATTAGATCAGGAATGTTCTATGCCTAAATTATATTTGCTACTTTTATTTTTATTTTGAAGTGCCCTGAAGTGAATCATTTCATTTGGCCTCTGAAAACAATAGCAGGGCTTCTCTTTGCCATGTTTCTCATTTCTCAAAATATCAGTCAACACAGGAAGCAACGTGGTGATTGAACCTTTCCAATAGAGATGTCTCCTGCACAAATGTCCTACACAGATTGCCAGACTGAAGCCTGGCCCTGTTTTTATAGAAAACAATGCATTTCCTTCCTTCTACGTGGAATCCTCCCAAGTTTCAGTGTTGAGAATTCTTCCTTATGCCAGAAACACTGTTCTGTGAAGCAGAAGACACAGGCTTTATCATTGGAGAAGTTTAACATTATGCTTCTTATGCTGATTTTTGACAGATCTTTACTCAGACTTAAGTATACATTCCAAAACTCAGAATTCCCTCAAAGATTTCAAGGTTTGATCTATAATCATTTACAGTGGATTATTTTTCAACCTCAAATCTATGAGCAATTTACCTTAGGATCTGCTCTCTTACATGCCTCTTAAAACTGAATATCTAGGGCCGCCCTGGTGGCGCACTGCTGCAATGCGCTGCTTGGGAGCGTGGCGGCGCTCCCGCCAAGGGTTCGGATCCCACATGCAGACCGGCCGCTCACTGGCTGAGTGAGGTGTGGGCGCAACACTGAGGGTTGCGATCCCGTTGCCGGTCCCGGTCCGGTCCGGGCGCGACATTGAGGATTGCGATCCGTTGCTGGTCACGAAAAAAAACAAAAAGAAAAAAAAAAAAACTGAATATCCTATTATAATATAAATTTCTGAGCCTCAATGTGCCCTGATGCTGTTCCTTCTTAAAATGAAAAAAAAAAAAATCATTACTACAATGAAGCTAAAATTACAAGAGTTATGGGATTGAGAGTAGTGTGGCTACTTAAATTCCCCACTGTGGTTTGTTTTCCAGGTTTTGTCCAAGTACCACATTTTGCTATTTACCACATACACTCTCTTTAGCAGGACTGGCCTGGTTCATAGTCTGAACAGGGAACAATCTAAAAGATGTGACAAAGACCCCAAGATGACCCTCTTCCCATCACCAAGGGATTCTTCTCCCTATCCCCTTGCCTCTACCTCTTCACTCCTACCTGGAATGCCTTTTAGCAAAGGATTAACTTATTTCCAGTACAATAAGTATTACATTGAACATTTAAACATTCTCATGAAGAATTACAAATACCATAGAAATTAGATATTTTTGTGTGTAGATTTTAATACAAGACAAGAAGTAAAGGCATAGAACACATATTAATTCAGGTGAGAGAATCTGGCATTAGATGGGCAAAAAGGGAGACTGAGGTTCACACAGCTTGCTTCCTATTTTTGCTTATGGTCAATCCTTGCAATTTTCCTTATCCTAAAAAGAACAATACTTGTCTTATAACTTTCCATACTACCTGTACAAAATCTTTTATTTCCCTCTTTGGCAGATCATTTTTAAGAGGATGCAGAAACATTTTGACACTGGAGTTTCCATGTTCTGTTATAGTTTAGAGTCCTTCCTGCTTTTCATATCATGATCTTATTAGTATCACATTTTCTGGTGGAACATACATCCTTAAATAATTTGGATTTCAGAGGGGAACAATTGCTTTACATTGGCTTCTGATTTGAGTACACACCAAAGAACTACAATTGGTAAATCCTCATATATTAATTACTGTTGCCATTGTTAATGAGTTATACAATACAGACTAATTGACATGTATTGAACCTCAACAGTGTGCAAGTAAAAACAGATGTATCCATCCATTTCTGAGCACGTGCTTATTCATTTTGATTATAATATTCAGAAAGATATTAACAGCATGTGAACCATTTTTCAAACAAAATTTCATTTTTGTTTTTTATTTCTCATAATTATGAAAATCAAGCATAGTTAATTTTTTATTCATAAACTTAATTTTTTGTGTGATAGTATTTATGTTCTTGAACAACTAATTCAGATTACTGTAGACTAGGAGTCAGCAAACTATGGCCTGTGGGTGAAATCCAACTGCTGTCTGTTTTTACAAATAACATTTTACTGGGATGCAGCCACAACCATTCATTTATGTATTGTCTATGGCTGTGGTGTCACACAGAGTTGAGAAGCTGTGACAGAGACCATATAGTCCACAAAGCTGAAAATGTGATTATCTGGTCCTTTACAGAATAAAGTTTGCCAACCCCTGCTAGAGACTATTGAAACTTTAGGCAATTTGAAAATTCTTTAGTAACTTTGTAAGTTATTTTCCTGTTATCAAAGAAACAATAAAAGTTGTACCTCCAGAAAAATGTAATCCAAAATCAAATGTTTGCCTAATACATGTGATGCTAGAAAAATAGAATAGCCATGGTAAAATTTTGGACAATACCACAATTAATTTATTAGACTTGGGATTTCTGAAAGCCACTTTTTGATATCTCAGGCAGATTATATGGTGACTATGATTCTTCTCTTTTTAAAATGTGGTTATGAAACTATCAGACAAAATAGAATAGTAATTTTACATTTACACAACTCAGTGTGATCCAAACACATAGGAATGATAACTAAAATACAGATATACATAATCATAATCAAAAAGAAGATTAACGTTGGTAAGGACTCCTAACAAAATAAAAACAGAATGCAAATCTTATTCATAATAAAAATGATTAACAATCTAATACAGAGAAAAAGATATTTAATAAAGTAATGATCTATTACAAACATAATACATAAGCTTTCGAAATATTCCAGTAAGAGTCGAGGACAAAGATTTCTCTTATATCCTTTCTATTAAATTTTGTAATAGATTTCTGAGACAATAAAATAAAAAAATTATGAAAAAAAGATTAAATATTAGAAAATAAGGTACAAATTTTCCCCAGAAGATATAATTGTTTGCAGAGAAAATACATGGGAATTAGAAAAAATAAACCCTAATAAGAAAATTCATCAAGATTGCTAGAAACAAGATCACCATACAAAATAACTTTTTTAAAAAAATTACAAAAGATTATTAAAGGGCATAAAAGAAGATCAGGAAAGATACTGAACACTTATGGATTGGAGATTCAAATTTTAAATATGTGATTTCCCCCAAATTACTCTATAAATTTAAGACAAACTATAAGTTTAAGTTCAATCAAAAATTTCCAGAATATTTTACAAACTGGACAAGCTAATTGTAAAATTAATAGGGAAGAGTAAAGAGCCAAAAATATAAATTTAAAAATTTTTATCATCATACTCCCCAAACCAAAATCATCATGTTGAAAGGATACCTGCACTCCCATGTTTATCGTAGCTCTATTTACAATAGCCAAGAGTTGAAACCAACCTAAATGTCCATCGATGGATGACCGAATAAGGAAAATGTGGTGTATATACACAGTGGAATACTACTCTGCCATAAAAAAGAATGAAATACTGCCATTCACAGCAATATAGATGAACTTAAAATTATGTTAAGTGAAATAAACAAGGCACAGAAAGAGAAATACCACATGTCCTCACTCATAAGTGGGAGCTAAAAAAAAAATGAATAAATAAAAAGAAAGAAAGAAAGATACAGCAATCACAATAATATGTTGAACTTTCAAAAGGAGAGAGCAGAACTGAGGTTACCAGACGTGGGAAAGGGGAATGTGCAGGAGGAGTAAGGGAGGAATTGGTAAAGAGCTATTTAAAATGATCACATTGTGTAATGTTGAATATACTAATTATCCTGATTTGTGCATCACATGTTGCACACAGGTATTGATATTCAACTCTGTACCCCACAGATATGTACAATCAACTGTGTTTCAATAAAAATAAATAAATAATAAATAATGTTGCACACAGGTATTGATATTCAACTCTGTACCCCACAGATATGTACAATCAACTGTGTTTCAATAAAAATAAATAAATAATAAATAAAATAATTTTAAATGTCTAAAGAGGAGGAGAGCAAAATTGTGTGATCTGGGAAGTGGCAGGATGGGAAAGACATATTATATAAGATGAGGAAGATATATCATAAAGCTAGAGAAAATTAGACCGTGTGGTATTGGCAGAAGGATAGATTAACCAATGGAACAGCATAGACAGCCCATGGTGTGTACAGAAAGTTGAAATGTGATATAGGTGGCATTACAAATCAGTGAGGAAAAGGATAAACTATTCAATAAATATTGTTGGCACAATTGCTTATCCACATAAAAATACAATTTGATTTCTACCCTATACCCTATGGAAAAAAAATGTATTTTCAAGTACATTAAAGCCCTTGAATGCAAGAAACAAACTTAGAAACTTTTAGAAAAAAAAAACAGAATATTTTATGATGTCAGGGTAAGAAAGACTTTCTTGAATAAAACAAAAATATTACAACTGTAAAGAAAAATATTGATAAATTTGACTATATTAGAAAAAAATAGAACTATTCAAAAAGTTATCATAAATGAAATAAAAACTGAACAAAAACTAACCACAGAATCAAAGAAGATATTTGCAAGACACCTAACCAACGAAGAATTTATATGCAAATTATATTAACAAAACAAAACTCCTACCCACTAATCTAAAAAAGACCAACAATCTGGTAGAAAAATGGATGTAAAATTTGAGCAGAAAATTCACGAAAGTGGAAATCTAAGTGCCCAATGAAATTCTAAGTGCCCAATGAACTTATGAAAAGAGTTTTACCCTAGTAAGAAACTAGAAATAGGCAAATCAAACAAGATATTATGTCATTCTAATAAAATTGGGAAAAATTATAAAGTCTGACAATATCAAGCATTGGTGAGGATGTAAACAATGGAAATGCTTTCACACTGTTGGTAACAGCTTAAATTGGAACAACTGCTTTGGAGTGTAATTTGGCAATATCCAATAACAGAGAAAAGTATTTCCTTTGATCCAGCCATTCAACTTCTAAATATATAGTCCAGAGAAACTCATATACAAGTATCCAAAGAGATTTGTGCAATAATGGTCACTGATTAATTGTAGGAACAAAAGAATTGGAAACAACCTAAGAAACCCATCAACTAGAGAATAAATAGTGCTCTATTTACTCAGTAAAGTAGTTGTTAAATAAATTAACAAAAGCATGTCCCAATCTCAATAATGAGGGGAAAAAGTTGTATAACAACAAACAGTATAATGTAATTAATATAAAGTTTGAAAAGTGCAAAAAAAAAATACTCAAGGAACACTTATTTTTATAAGTAGTTATAAGTAGTAATAACATTAAAGCATGTCTGGAAATGACAAATTTAGAATGAATTACTCTGGGGAGATATGGCGTAGGGTAAGGAGTTCACACAGATGGCTTCAATTGTTTCTCAAAGTTTTGTTATTTCTAATCTGAAGGAAATTATAATATCAAACATTCATTGAGTATTTCTTGTATGCCAGGCACATCCCTAAGCTCTTTAAATTTATTGACATATGTAAACCTCATTAAAACTCTATGAGCTATTATTGTACTAATGTTACATTTGAGAAACTAAAGCATGTAGAGGTTAAATAATTTGCCCAAGGTTATATGCAAAGAACTTATTTAGTTAATAGAACTGGGATTGCATCCAGTGAGTGGCACTCTGGAGTCTGGGTCCTTAACCACCATACTACACAGCCCGCTAGTCTGCAAATATGGGAAAATGCTGATATTTGATAGAGCCAGAGTACATGTTTCTTTATTATATTACACTGTAACAATTTCATTACACTGTAAACATTTTAGTTTGAAAAAAGCATATAAATGCTTTAAAAGAATGGTATTTATAATAAGGCTTCCAAATGATTCATTCCAACCATTTTTATCAATAATGATAACATTAATAATCATAAAATTAAATGATATTTTTAACCTTTCCTTACTTTATAAGCATTTGTTGTTGTTTTTTCCTTCAATATTCCTAAGCAGAATTTCTTAAAAACAGGACTCAATATTACCATTATGTGGAAACCAGATTTGGTTATTATTTGTTCATGAAGGAAAGCTATCATGCTATTTATGTATTTATAACATCTTAATCACTACCTTGGCATTCGGAATTCTCTCCAGGAATGTACAGGAGTGACTGGAAGGGGACTTTTCTGCTTATTGAATTGTAAATATATTCAATAATGGAAAAAGCAAAAAAAAAAAAAAAAAAGAAATTTCCTTGATACCTTTACTTTGTAATAACATTTGCTTTCCCTACACCAAAAGCTATTTCACAGAATTCATGAGCTCTCGTAAAAACTAAGATGTAAATTCTGTACTGTTTACATGAGATCTTTGTGGAGATAAAAACACAATCACGACTTTGCTCACAGGAGTCTGAGTCTTGAAGTGTGGAAATGAGCTGGCCTGAGAGACATTTTAGACGACCAGGGGATCCCTGAAGCAAAGAGGAAAGGGGTGGGTGAAAATCAGACATCAACAACTGCTGGAATGGACCAAAAAATTGTGAAAAAGTCAAGTTTCTCCCCAGATGCCAACTGTATCTTCATTTTTAAAGAACCATTTTTTTAATTTAGGTTAACTATCAACAGATCCATGTCTAAGCAAGATGATATATTCTTTTTTTGTTTGTTTGTTTGTTTGTTTGTTTGTTTTTGTCCTTTTTGAGACCGGCCGCACCGCGCTCAGCCAGTGAGCGCTGCGAGCAAACCGATCATCCCTATATAGCATCCGAACCCGCAGCGGGAGCGCTGCTGAGCTCCCAGCGCCGCACTCTCCCGAGTGCGCCACGTGCTTGGCCCACAAGATGATATATTCTTGATCCAAAAGGTGAATTCCATAGTCTTAGATTCTAGACTCAAAACCCAATGAATAAGCACCAGATAGCAATAAGAGAAGTGATAGTGCCAAGGTGGGGGGAAGAGAGCGTCACAGTCCTCCTGTTGTGTATTTGTGCCCATGCAGTGAGAGTTGGATGAGGTTACTTCAAAAAGTTTGTGGAAAAATAAAATTGAGGATAATACGAATCTTTTCATGAACGTTTTGAAGCACTCTCATATGTACCAGTGTGATCTTGACCATTCGTTCTGTCCTATGTGTCTAGATAAAGGTTAATGGGAAAGGCAGGAATGACAGCAAAGCAGCTGATGCTGCCGCTCTACCTGCAGAAACAAAAGAGTCAAGGGTTTTGATGTGAAATGCAGCTGTGATGCTTTTGCTTCCTACACATCAGAAGAAAGCTCTTCTCTAACTTCTCAGTTTCCTGAGCCTTGTGTTCTGTTTGTTTGTTTTGCGGGCGGAATAAATGTGATATGCTTTTGCTGCATTAATGCCAAATTGACCATTCTCGTGACAACTTATATGTACATGCTATTTCATGT
>NW_007733100.1:145195-159399 GCF_000696425.1 Galeopterus variegatus | reverse complement strand
GTCTAGATAAAGGTTAATGGGAAAGGCAGGAATGACAGCAAAGCAGCTGATGCTGCCGCTCCACCTGCAGAAACAAAAGAGTCAAGGGTTTTGATGTGAAATGCAGCTGTGATGCTTTTGCTTCCTACACATCAGAAGAAAGCTCTTCTCTAACTTCTCAGTTTCCTGAGCCTTGTGTTCTGTTTGTTTGTTTTGCGGGCGGAATAAATGTGATATGCTTTTGCTATACATGTCGCTGCATTAATGCCAAATTGACCATTCTCGTGACAACTTATATGTACATGCTATTTCATGTTGGTTATTTTCTGGCGTTAAAAAACACTCAATTCTGATTCCTATGTAAAGTGTGACTAAAAGCAAAAGAATGTATTATTATGTTTACTGATATGTAAAAGTTGATCTATATAAAAATGTGGAAACTGCCATGCAAATGCCAATTAAAGGCAAAGCTCCTAGTCCCATCCTCTCACCAGATCGCCACCCTAAATCCATCCCAGTAGCCTACATTGCTGAGTAGTCCAAAGCGGTTCAAATTTTAGAGTCCACTTCTTCTAAACAACAACTTTTTTTTAATAATAATCTTGAAATAACATAAATACATTTCTCATATGAATCAAAATTCGTACATACCAAACTAAAATAATACATTTTACAGTGTTCATTCATTTTATTTGCTTTAAATTTTAAACAGAAATAGTCACATAGAATGACAGAATTGAAGTAACTCTAGTTCTGTTTCTTCTTTATAATCTTCTCTGTGCTAAAATGTTTATTTTAAATCTACTCTTTAAATGCAGGAACTCTTAAAGTATCATGAGAGCTAGAGACAAGAGCTTCTCGGACACAAGCTGAAAGGATTCTGAACTGAATGCGTGTAGCTGAGTCCACATGCATGGGGGTGGGGGCAACTGTGGAACGAATCATGCAATGCAATGCTTATTAATGATAAGTAGCAAAAGTATCAATAGTAGCCACAGGAATTATTTAGTAGACTAAACAATATTTTGTTACAGAGTATTTAACACTAACAATGCTCAGAATTGCTGCTATGTGGCGATAATACGAAGCAGGCTAACTTTTGGTCTGTTTTCCTTTTGTTTTTAAATTCTCCACTTCCATTTAACTTCCTTATCACCAGCAGGTGGGAGAAACACTCCCACTGCTCTAGCCTTGGTAAGCCACTGCTCTGTTCTGTTTAGAAACTCTGGAGCCAGGGCCACTCTCCTGATAGTACACTGGACAGCAATTACTGTCCCAGGTCCCAACTGGCTATGTCTGCACTCTGGTTTCCACACCTATTCCCTTTTCTTCACTCCCATCTTTCTAACAGAAATACATGAAAATAGGATTGCCCACCGGTGAGGGCAGTGACCTCCCAAATTGATCCTTTTTAGGTAAACAGGTAGAAACTGTATTAATTGCACCAAGTCAGGTGATAAGACAAGCCTGTAAGGAGGGTCAAAGGATTATGTGGGAGAATTGATGCTCTAAAAATTAACTGCCGAGAAGCTCGGCCTGATTAAAGAACATGCTTGTCTTCTCTCCAGTAATGACTAGATCAAGTTGTTTGAAAGTCTGACATTTAAAGCCGATAGAAATATTACTATACTCGTATGGAAAAGGGACAAACATCTATGAGCACTTACTGTGTAACATGCATTCTGATTACTTTAGCTTCTTTAATCCTCACAGACTTTATTTCTATTCTATACTATAAATGTTTTGAAAATTAGAAGAGGGAGTTTGCACACAGAGCTAGGGTGAACAGTAAGGGAAAATTAACTTGTGTTAAAGATTCATTACGTGCCAGGCATGGAGCAACTTGTTTCAAATGCCTTTCCAAAAAGTCTTGCAAAATACATATTATATTCTTAGAGCACAGAGAATGAAACTGGGTTCAGAGTTTATGATTCTCAAACTTAGCTCAGAATTTATGATACTCACCCCACATTACCATAAAGAAGTTAGTAGGATTAAAACCCAGGACTATCTATATCTCCCCATAAAACCTGCCTAATTTACTACAATATGCTTTTTCTTATGGAAGTATAGGCTCAAGGCACTAAAAATAAATCAGGTAGACCCAATGAAAGTTGAGTTCAGAGTCGGAAATAAATTTAATAAATTCTGTGTCCTATTTATAAGAATCAGTGTCTTTGGGAAAATCTGATGTATGCTGGCTGCAAAGCTTTTGCTATCCTGGCCCAGTAGACAGAGGGGAACAAGGCAGACATGTTTTGAAACTGACAAGAATCCATACTGTTATCACCTATGTGATTTAGTTTGGTTTCCCGAGAAGTGAGCCCTGGCTGAAGGAGTCCAGTGAGAATGGTTTATTTGGCATGTGATCCAGGATACAGTGGAAGGAGGTGGCAAGTGGAAGCAGTACCTTGAAGAGGCCATTGGGATTTGCTCTCAGCTGGGCATTTGTGCTTGATGTGGCATATAGGGAGCACTGGTGAATCCCATGGTTGTGTGCTCATCGTTGTAATTTTGTTCTCATAAAAGGGGTTCAATCGTCTAAACAATGCCATATATGATTCTTTGATAATGCTCCAGCATCTCGTGAGCTCCCAGAAAGCAGTGCTGGGTGAAGTACTGTGAAGAGGAAAGACAAGCCTATACCCAGAACACACATCAGTCCAAATAAGCACAAACTGCTGCCCTACTGGATGGCAGAGGGCCAATGTAGTCAGCTTGCCATGAAGTGCAGTGTGTACTATCCCTAAATTCAAAAGGAGTCTGCCAAACACTGTGCCTCTTTCTTAGTATCAGGAGATGCAAGGTATAATACTTGTCCTTCAAACCCAGACAACTGGACCTCTAAAAAAACTTCCCTATACAGCCTGTCTCATATCTTTTATCTCTTAACCTCAGACATGAATATTTCTTACAGGTACATTATCGCACTTACCCCTTTCTGCTCCTTAGGTTGAATTAACATCATGTCATCAACATGGTGGACTAGCATGATGTTTGGGGAAAGTCGAGATGATAAAGTTCCTTTTGGAATGTAATGCTAAAGACAGCAGGAGAGTTAACAACACCCTAGGACAAGACCTTTAGTATGTACTGGTGTCAATTCTAAATGAATGCAAATTTCTGGTTCTCCCTCCTGATAGGGATTGAAAGAACTCAATTAACAGATCAGTGGTAGGATGATTTGTGACTTGTTCTACAAAGATGGCACATTGGCACTACACCTGAGATTGGGTTAACTCTTGGTTAGGTTCATAACAGTCTGTCACCCTCCACAGAGCACCTGTTTTTATCAAGCGTGAAACTGATGAATTAAATAGGGATGTAATGAGGATCCTTTAAATCTCTGACAATGTCTCTTATCTCTGCCTTTTCTCCCAGTGTGCAGCTTTTCTTCTATCGTCTTCTTTTGAACAGAAGGAGGGGTAGCAATTTCAGGGACTTCTACTTGGATTTTCCTATCATTATCACTCTTACTCTGCAGATCAGAGAATCAAGCTGAGGTTTCTGCCAACTGCTAAGTATATCAAATCCAGTTATATACTCAGGTCTAGGGAAATGGCCCAGATGAGTGTGTGGGTACATTAGACCCACCGTAACAGAGTCTTAGGTCAGGAGTACATTTATCACCTGGTTTCTGTAGGACTCCCTTCCTCCCTCCTCCCAGTGGGGCCCATAATGGTGTTTTGGGTCTCCTAGTGTCAGTTTCATTCAAATGCTATATCCAGAAGTCCTAAAAGGATTTGGGCATTTCCTTTCACCTGTGTTTGGATATTCTGGGTATGGGAGCAGACCCCTTTAAGGAAGAGTTGGGGTAATTTTTCCTGATGGTTGCTGTGATATTTCAGAGTTTTTCTTAAAAGAACTTGGCCTCCCCTTAGATTAATTGACTCTTGCTCCAAGAACTGGTTAGGTCCAGAAGCTGAGCAAGGAGTCAAAATTTTCAATTGCAACAGCTGAAATCACCCACTCTTGAGCCTTTCTGGTTATATTGTTAAATAACTCTCATTGGCTGCCCATTTATCTTGCCCTTGGGAATACCGTGGTCTTTTAGCCATTGCTAACGAACTCCAGCTGCCTTTCCAGCCCTTCTGCCCTTTCCAGAATTCCACTTCCCTTGCCTCCAAAGGTGAGGTGTAACTACCTGGCCTCTACTTTCCTGAAATTCTTCCATCTCCTGTGACACAAGGAAGCCCATTTCCATAGTAACATTCCCCGTCATCAACACTGGCCTACAGAATGAGTCACCTGATTTAGCAAAACACAAAACACACATGCACGTACACACACACACACACACATGAATTTTAGATAAACAATGAATAATATTTTTAGCACAAGTGTGTTCCAAATATTGCATCTTCTATTTTGTCTGGCAGCCCCACTTCAGAGAACAGCCACTTCCAAGTTTCTCAGTGATGCTAGTACCTCATCACTTGTGAAAACTCTAATGCCTTAGAGAAAGGAATGTCCACTGGGCTCTTCCACTGTATATAGGCAGTTGGTGGGATCCAAGGTCTTATGTAATATTTGTTTTAGAATGACCACCTGGTTGTAATACCAAGGTCAAGGGTTCGGACCTCTATATCGGCCAGCTGCAAAAATAGAATGACCACCTGTCTGAATCTGGGGTTCAAGGTTTTCAAATGCATCCTCTAAATTTCCCCATCCCAGGTCTCAAGGTCAAACTCCTTCCTTATCAGAGTTTTTATTCTACTGTAGAAAGCCATAAATCAAGCCTTCTGTGTAAGGCTGCTACTCTGTACACCAGATCCTGGCCTGATTGTTTTAGCATAAGCTACTCCCAAATTGCAGGTGAGGATCTCTTTAACCACTGCCATGAAGATTTTCTGGATTTCACCATGCCTTGAGATGATAACAGGGTGACCTGAAGCTTCCTTCAGTATTTCATTCAAACTTAGCAACAATCAACCAACTCCACAATCTGCATAATTATCATTGTCCCTTTATCTCTCAGAATTTAACAGATATTTCATAAAAGCCCAGTTTTGTCCCCATGAACCTGTATCCCAATTGCACAGGCAAAGTCTCAGTAATGATGATGCTATGGCACACCAGAAATGATCACTTTACCGCCCTACTTCTAGTAGCAACTGTCTTCATTTGGGTTTCTCCAGAAGCAATCCCTGTGATGAGGATTGGAGTGTAAGCAGTTTATTTCAAAACCAAGTTCAGGCACATGGTAAAGGAGGGAAGAAGTGAGAAAGAAAAAGGACAGCCAACAAAGGATGTACTACCCAACAAGTTACCACCGTGAGCAATATAGCTTAATTCCAGTGCAGAAGACAGGCCACAGTGTTACCCACTTGAGGGGCTAAGGAGCTGGGGTCTGGATTCTGCCACCCTCTCCAGTGACTGGTTGAGGGCTGCTCCTGAGGCAGGGGAAGAATTAATTCCCCAGCACTCTGGCCTGCCCAATGATGAGGCAGATGGAGATGCAGACAGATGCTGGCGGTTGGAGGTGTGGGGCTCACACTAAAGCAAGAAAGCCAGAGGGGATGGAAGCAGGCAGGAGCAGCATCTTCCATAAAATGTACCAGAACTTTGAAGGATCTGACTTATCCAACAAATCCCCTTAGATGTGATGTTTATATACTTTCTAGTTTTTTTTATTTTAGAAATCATTTATTTAATTTTTGAATACCAAATAAATTCACACGGTTCAAACAGAAACATAAAAAATAATAAGTGGGAACAATGCCTCCTCCCATTTCTCTCTTTAGATCTGTATTTCCACCTCTCCTCTCACATATAGCCACTGTTATTGGTTTCATTGTTTCAAATATATTCTTTCAGAGATTAGGTTAGATGGAAATATATTCTCCCTCCCAGCTCTTTACACACAAGTGGTAACATACAATATGCATTATTGTATGTTACCACTTGCATTATCTCTATCATGTTTTTTCTACCCAACAATATCTTGGTTGTCTTTCCATATCAGTACATCAATCTGTCAGTACATACTATGTATCAGTATAGTAATCCAGAATATAGTTGGAACATAGTGTATTTAAGGAACTTACTAAGGGTGGGCATTTAGATAGTTTTCCATCATTCCTTATTACAAAGATTCTTCCATGAGTAACTTAAAGACAATTCTTCTCACATATGTGAAACTATATCTACATGTGTGAGTTTATCTACAAAATAATCTTCTAGTAGTGGAATTTCTGTGTTTAAGGCTGTATGTGTTTTTAATTTTTGATAGGTATTGCCAAATTGGGCTTCTAAGTGTTTTAATGAACTAAAGATTTAAATGAATTTTCTATCATTCTTCCTCCTTGTAAAGAAATCTTAACTTATTTAAATTGGTAGAACAGGTAAATTAACACTTCTGGAAAATATCCTTAGTCTGTGAAATACTCAATGACATTTTGAAATTGTCAGCAGCATTTTTATGCTAAGATTAAAATAATTCACTTGCTACTGTGCATAAATAATTGACAAGGTCCTTGGAAAAAAANGAAAGAACTCAATTAACAGATCAGTGGTAGGATGATTTGTGACTTGTTCTACAATGATGGCACATTGGCACTACACCTGAGATTGGGTTAACACTTGGTTAGGTTCATAACAGTCTGTCACCCTCCACAGAGCACCTGTTTTTATCAAGCGTGAAACTGATGAATTAAATAGGGATGTAATGAGGATCCTTTAAATCTCTGACAATGTCTCTTATCTCTGCCTTTTCTCCCAGTGTGCAGCTTTTCTTCTATCGTCTTCTTTTGAACAGAAGGAGGGGTAGCAATTTCAGGGACTTCTACTTGGATTTTCCTATCATTATCACTCTTACTCTGCAGATCAGAGAATCAAGCTGAGGTTTCTGCCAACTGCTAAGTATATCAAATCCAGTTATATACTCAGGTCTAGGGAAATGGCCCAGATGAGTGTGTGGGTACATTAGACCCACCGTAACAGAGTCTTAGGTCAGGAGTACATTTATCACCTGGTTTCTGTAGGACTCCCTTCCTCCCTCCTCCCAGTGGGGCCCATAATGGTGTTTTGGGTCTCCTAGTGTCAGTTTCATTCAAATGCTATATCCAGAAGTCCTAAAAGGATTTGGGCATTTCCTTTCACCTGTGTTTGGATATTCTGGGTATGGGAGCAGACCCCTTTAAGGAAGAGTTGGGGTAATTTTTCCTGATGGTTGCTGTGATATTTCAGAGTTTTTCTTAAAAGAACTTGGCCTCCCCTTAGATTAATTGACTCTTGCTCCAAGAACTGGTTAGGTCCAGAAGCTGAGCAAGGAGTCAAAATTTTCAATTGCAACAGCTGAAATCACCCACTCTTGAGCCTTTCTGGTTATATTGTTAAATAACTCTCATTGGCTGCCCATTTATCTTGCCCTTGGGAATACCGTGGTCTTTTAGCCATTGCTAACGAACTCCAGCTGCCTTTCCAGCCCTTCTGCCCTTTCCAGAATTCCACTTCCCTTGCCTCCAAAGGTGAGGTGTAACTACCTGGCCTCTACTTTCCTGAAATTCTTCCATCTCCTGTGACACAAGGAAGCCCATTTCCATAGTAACATTCCCCGTCATCAACACTGGCCTACAGAATGAGTCACCTGATTTAGCAAAACACAAAACACACATGCACGTACACACACACACACACACATGAATTTTAGATAAACAATGAATAATATTTTTAGCACAAGTGTGTTCCAAATATTGCATCTTCTATTTTGTCTGGCAGCCCCACTTCAGAGAACAGCCACTTCCAAGTTTCTCAGTGATGCTAGTACCTCATCACTTGTGAAAACTCTAATGCCTTAGAGAAAGGAATGTCCACTGGGCTCTTCCACTGTATATAGGCAGTTGGTGGGATCCAAGGTCTTATGTAATATTTGTTTTAGAATGACCACCTGGTTGTAATACCAAGGTCAAGGGTTCGGACCTCTATATCGGCCAGCTGCAAAAATAGAATGACCACCTGTCTGAATCTGGGGTTCAAGGTTTTCAAATGCATCCTCTAAATTTCCCCATCCCAGGTCTCAAGGTCAAACTCCTTCCTTATCAGAGTTTTTATTCTACTGTAGAAAGCCATAAATCAAGCCTTCTGTGTAAGGCTGCTACTCTGTACACCAGATCCTGGCCTGATTGTTTTAGCATAAGCTACTCCCAAATTGCAGGTGAGGATCTCTTTAACCACTGCCATGAAGATTTTCTGGATTTCACCATGCCTTGAGATGATTCTTTCCATATCAGTACATCAATCTGTCAGTACATACTATATATCAGTATAGTAATCCAGAATATAGCTGGAACATAGTGTATTTAAGGAACTTACTAAGGGTGGGCATTTAGATAGTTTTCCATCATTCCTTATTACAAAGATTCTTCCATGAGTAACTTAAAGACAATTCTTCTCACATATGTGAAACTATATCTACATGTGTGAGTTTATCTACAAAATAATCTTCTAGTAGTGGAATTTCTGTGTTTAAGGCTGTATGTGTTTTTAATTTTTGATAGGTATTGCCAAATTGGGCTTCTAAGTGTTTTAATGAACTAAAGATTTAAATGAATTTTCTATCATTCTTCCTCCTTGTAAAGAAATCTTAACTTATTTAAATTGGTAGAACAGGTAAATTAACACTTCTGGAAAATATCCTTAGTCTGTGAAATACTCAATGACACTTTGAAATTGTCAGCAGCATTTTTATGCTAAAAAACTGTCCAAAGCATGAAATTGTCAGCAGCATTTTTATGCTAAGATTAAAATAATTCACTTGCTACTGTGCATAAATAATTGACAAGGTCCTTGGAAAAAAACAATTCTATTTTTAGAGGATGAATATGGAAAAATTTGACAGCTTTTTCTGAAACACAAAGGAAGCCCATTTTGGCATGTCTGTTCTGACAAATCATGTAATAGTTTTGTGGAATAAAATCCTCTGTGTGAATCCTCCCATTTTGAACACCAGAATA
The DNA here is from genome assembly GCF_000696425.1 of Galeopterus variegatus. NCBI lineage: Eukaryota > Metazoa > Chordata > Mammalia > Dermoptera > Cynocephalidae > Galeopterus > Galeopterus variegatus. The sequence continues at coordinate 150,466 of NW_007733100.1, read as the reverse complement.
CTTCAATTGGTAACATTTCTGAACAAACCTATTTCTTAATCAGTATCTGACTGTGAGCTTAACTGGCATGTCTGTTCTGACAAATCATGTAATAGTTTTGTGGAATAAAATCCTCTGTGTGAATCTTCCCATTTTGAACACCAGAATACTTCAATTGGTAACATTTCTGAACAAACCTATTTCTTAATCAGTATCTGACTGTGAGCTTAACAACAACAACAAAAATCACCTGCTATTTTATAGTTGCCAAAGAATTATTTTCTATATACTTATGCATTCCAGAAATTTTTCTTTATGACACCATTGACATCATTGTCAGAATCTATCAAAAAGCAGGTGGCAAAACTTTAACTGCACTTTCTTTGATTTAGAAAAGTTACCCTCCCTATCCTCTTATGTTAGAGAAGGGAAATTAATTTCTTACACTCTCCTCGGGCTGAAAAGGTAGTCTATAGCACATACCCAAAATCTTTTCTTTCCACCTGCAAGATTGATTAATCTATAGTATAAAAAAATGTAAATCTTTGGGGATTTTGTCACTTTTATGGTCTGTAGAAGATGAATTCAAGCAGGATTTCAATATTGCTTGGGCCTCTGGCCCCCAAATAATATAGCAATGTCACCAGGGGACAGTCTGCAGGAACATGCTGTGCTGTAATAGTTTACAGATTCATAAAAAGTATCGATCAAGCTTCATCTCCTGTAGTTCTAAACAGAGTATTAAAGGATTTTATCTTCTTGACGATAGCAGCCCAATAATGCTAAACACGGCGATGAACAAACGCAAGAAAATCAAATATAACCAACAAACACAAAAGCATCTGGCCTTGTGTTTAACTCAACTATCATCAAGTTAATGGCGCAGTCATGTAAATCTTCTCCTTTTAATTAAATAATTAGCCCTTTTCTGATGGACAACTTTATGCTTGGCCACCCTGGCTGTTTGTAGGAACAGAGCTGGCAGGCATGCCTTGGCAGAATTATGTGTACAGCTTCAACAAGTTTTCAAAAAGCATCTACCCACTTCCTTTCTGTTTATAATCTCCTGCCCATTTTTATAAGTTTTTGCTAGTGCCATGAGTTACTAAAATATTAATAACATTAACATGACAATAGTACTGAAAACTCAACCTGGTTATGGTTCTCCAGTTCAAAACTTAGACAATTCTGGACTCATTTTCTGAGATAGGCTTTTAGCAAATCATAGTAGCATTTAACTTTTATTTATCTTTCTGAAATTACAAATATGCTTCTCCCTCCTAAGTAATGTATTGCAGCTTTTACCATTCACCCAGAAGTTTACCGCATGGGTAATTTTATTTCTCTTTTGTAAACTGCTCTTTTAGTTTTAAATGTTTGTGTAGATATTTTCTTTGAGTAGTGAGAGATCCGGATCAGAATGTTCAAATTCCTTCGTCATTCTGTGATGAGAAAACTTAATTTATATGAAGGAGCTCATTCAGATCCAATAGTATTTGTATTACTGTCAATAGGTATAAATCCTGTAAATAAATTTATAGTGTGGCTACTGCAAAAGTCTGGAAGTCTCTGGTTCTTTCGGTATGAAAGAAAATATAAAGATGTCAGTGTATTTGCATACATAACCCCTAATTCCCACCTAAAAATTTTGTTTCCTAGCATGAAAAGAGGCCCAAAGAAGAGGGACATTCATTTTTTTTTCCTTTTTGGGGGGATAGGTGAGTAAAGGAGGTCTGAGGTACTAGGAATTCTCTACAAAAGACACATCTTCATTGTTTTTTTCAGTCAAAGATCTAAAACCTAATTACTAAAAATGTTATGTACATTTTTGCAACACTTACCATTCAATGGTGGTTAATGGGTATTTAAATGTTTCTCTAATTAAATTGGGAATGCAATTAATCTTTGTTATTAATGAATTTCTTAAAGAGGCCTTCAACAGAGCAGCTGGGTAGTTAGTAACAGCATGTTTACCTGCATAGATGGGAGAGATGCTATTTTTCTCAAGTCATTTTATGGCAGATTCAGGGTACAATTCTTATTTTATTGTTGAAGAAACCAGGCTTCTTTCTGAGTCTACATGAGAAAATAATTTCTAATTACATTGAGCTTGGAGATTATCTTTCTATTTTGAAGAAATAAACTCTCCATCTGATAATGCATATATTTTTAATAGAAAGTCAACATCATTTCAAGAAATGTATACTTCATTCTCAAAGACATACTCTGAACTTTAGGTGAACAATCAATTAACAACAGCCTTAACTTTACTAATACAAAAAATTACCTTGAAGACGTTCAAACAGTCTAATAATGTAGTCTGCAGTTGTGCAAATCCAATGGAAAAATCTAGCTGTTTTCAATAAAGTTTTCCATCATTTCTGTGACAGTCGCTACACAAATGAATATTTTTGAAAAGACAGCTTGTGAGTTGTATTATACACACACTGTAGTAGACATATACCCTGAACTGAGTTTCCTCTTCTGTAAAAAGAGGAAGTTAAACTAGAGGTTTTCCAGGATTCCTCTAATTTTATAACTAGTCTCATCCCTTGCTGAGACTCATCACAAGAACATTCGCTATTACTGCTTTGTGGTCCAGAGTCATGTCATTTGGACATTCATTCCATTGGAGAATCCCTGGTGCCACTGGAAATCTGTCTTCAGGAGGTTCTGTATTTCCTGATACTTCAGGGAGACATCAGCCCAAGCACAAACATGTAGAAATCCAGGGCCCTAGAGGTCACTGATTTTCCTATATCTCTTCTTCAGCTGGGCAATGAACATTCCTGGAGTGGAAGCTGGGGAATTAGGCACATAGTTCCTGGGCTTCCCATAGTTCTTTGGTTTTTTAAAAAAATGTAATTACTTTTAGTGTACAGAAAAAATGTCCATCAATTGACTTCCAGAACTCCTAGATCTTGTCCAAAACTAAAAGAAATGCTCTCTACTGCCTCGAGGAACTGCTATGAAATGAAAGAAGGAACTGTACTAAAGGATTAGTGGACACCAACAACTTCTTTCCATCTGCTGTTCATTTTGATACTTTGATTTATTCTACCTGCTTGGTTAAAATTCCTCTGGCTTGATAATTAAGAGTTAATTCCATGTCTAATTGCTGCTATGGTTTGAATGATGATGGCCACTTCAAAATCCATGTTGAAACTTAATCTCCAATGCAACAGTATCAAGAGGTGTGGCCTTTAGAAAGTGATCAGGTCATGAGGACTTGCCCTCACGAATGGGATTAGCAGGCTTATAGAAGGGCTCAAGGTTGAAAGGAGCACTCTCTTGCCCTTCTGTCTTCTTCCATAGAGGTGTGGCCTTTAGAAAGTGATCAGGTCATGAGGACTTGCCCTCACGAATGGGATTAGCCGGCTTACAGAAGGGTCAAGGTTGAAAGGAGCACTCTCTTGCCCTTCTGTCTTCTTCCATGTGAGGACACACCAACAAGACGCCGTCTCGGAAGCAGAGACACCAATGCCAGCACTTTGATCTTGAACTTTCCAGCCTCCAGAATGGTAAGAGGTATTTTTTTTTTCTTTTTAAAGTACCCAGCCTTAGGTATTTTGTTATAGGAGCACAAACGGGCTAAGACAGTTACTACTATTATTACTCAGATTACTGGGAAGTATAGATGCCTTAGCCTGGGTTAGAAGCTACATCCTTTTAAACAGATTTGGATTTCTTTGGAACTTACTAATGAATGAATAGATAGTTGCTTTTGCTTCATCCGTCACATAACCTCATGACCAATACATGCTAAGCCACTTATGGGAAATACATGTCATTCTGCATCATTGCCCTCAGTAGCTAAACTGAAGGCAAAAAAAGAAATATTTGATATGATATGCATGGGTCTTTTTGGTGATTACTATAATTTAATAATAAATTTAATAGAATAAATAACTACATATTTTTGGTATTTTTTAAATAATTCACTAAGTTCATACTGCTACAGATAGCCTCTACTTGATCTGTAGCCCTTCTCTTTTATTCTGAATGAGTCGCTCTTTTATTGCTTAGGTCAGAAAGTAGAAAAAACACAAAGATTTTCACTTGTAATTTTTTTTATCAGAAATTCAGTATGTGGTAGATCCAGAAAATAAATAACAAGAACAAAAGCAATATGTATGTAAGAAAAATCGACTTTAAATAATTGTCTAAATAAAATTATGAAAAATTAGAATATAAAACCAAAATAAGTATTTTAACAGAATTGTGCAATTGTTTATTCTATAATAAAATATCAGTGTAAGACAAATAAATTCATTTAGAATGCAGAATGTACCACAGTGAGAATAGTGCCTTTTTCTCAGCATATAAAATATCTAATTCCCTTCTAAAAGTGGAAGAAAAATTCTATCTCAGAAGCATTGCATTGGGTAAATTGGAGGATAGTTAAAAATATTTCAACTTATATATTAGAGAAAAAAGATCTGTGAAAGGCTGAAGAATGATCAGTTCCTTTCAATGGATTATCAAAATCCTGAGGCATTTTTTTCCAACACTATATACATGCCAGTCTTTGTCAGTCACAAACTTCTGTCAATAAATAGATTGCAATATAAAAAAGAAAGAGAGAGAGCAAGAATAAAAGCTTGGTTTACTTTGCTTCATTTTCCTCCTTGACTCGAAGGAGGAAAATGTTTATTTTCATTGTTTCATAAGCAAATGTTCCTCCCTTATCCTTCCCCTGTCCTAAGCTATTAGTTTCATCAGTACATGGCAATGACACTCCTATGTGTCATCTTGATATCCCACGATCCTGCTTTGAAGTTAAAGACACACACACACACGCACAGAGAGAGAGAGAGAATTTTCCAAAATACTACATGGGTATTATATAAACTAGCTTAAAGTATTTGATATAGGGATAAATCATTTAAAGAAATATGTAAAATATTAAGCTAGGTATTTTTCATTTGTTTTCCATTTTTTATTTTTTTGTATATATGTCTTCTTACCTTTAAAATGTTTTTCTTTCTCCAAAACAAAAGGTTTAATTGCATTGAAGAAGCTTATAAAAGAAATAGGAGAAATAAATTTTTCCTTGGAAATAGTCTCACGACTCCCATTTAATAAAAGATTTAGGTTTTTAGAGAAACAAATCATGCACTTTTATACTTTTAGGACAAGTGTGAGATTTGTTGCTCACCACTCAAAGAAACATGTTCTACATTTTTTTAAGATGTAAAGGTGTTTTTTGGGTATGCCTGGGCTCTAATGATACCTGAAGAATTTAGTAGAATGTTCCTTTTTTTTTTTTTTTTTTTTTTTTTTTTTTTTTTC
>NW_007733100.1:127817-144238 GCF_000696425.1 Galeopterus variegatus | reverse complement strand
TTTTTTTTTTTTTTTTTTTTTTTTTTTTTTTTTGTCTTTTTTTCGTGACCGGCAACGGATCGCAACCCTCAGTGTCGCGCCCGTACCGGACCGGGACCGGCAACGGGATCACAATCCTCGGTGTTGCACCCGCAGCTCACTCAGCCAGTGAGCAGCCGGTCTGTATGTGGGATCCGAACCCTCAGCGGGAGCACCACTGCGCTCCCAAGCAGCGCCCTGTAGCAATGCGCCACCGGGCCGGCCCCAGAATTTAGTAGAATGTTAAGATGATGGATAACTGATCAATTCCTTCAGATATTTCTTGAATGCCTACTCTGTCCCATGCTAATTTCTATAACAGATCTCTTTTAGATAATTTAGCAATGCGCCACCGGGCCGGCCCCAGAATTTAGTAGAATGTTAAGATGATGGATAACTGACCAATTCCTTCAGATATTTCTTGAATGCCTACTCTGTCCCATGCTAATTTCTATAACAGATCTCTTTTAGATAATCAGCAAAGTTCTAATTTTCAGAGTCCAAAGCTAAAGCTGTATCTAATTTCACTCTTTCCACTACACCATGCTGCTTTCCTACATAAGGAAAACTCCAGCATATGCAGCAGGGCAGGGCAAAATAAAGCACAAGGCAGACCAAACAGGAAAGTGGACACCATCACGCCTGGGGGTACTCAGAGGTCTGTCCTTTCTGAGCACTTGTGACTCTACTGTAAGTGATGGCTGGGCTGCCTAAGGTCAGGTAGCATTATTTTGCAGGTGATACTTGCATGATATTTTATGAATACACTAAAAGAAACAGTTGCTAGAAATTCATCTTCACTATGGACTACATAATTTACTCTCCAGCTAAACTAAACATAATATCAAAGCTAGAATTTAGAAGGCAATGGAAGGACGCCAGAACATAGAGATGGGTTGTAAATGTGTAGCTGAGGAGACTTGGGAAACAACTTATCCAGTATCCATAAGTATATCTATCATTCTTGACTGGGATCAATTGGTAAGAGAGGTTGCTGGAGCTTAATCAATGATATTAATCAATACAGAAAAAAAGGATGTCAGTAAAAAACGGTGATATACCTAGAATTCCAGGAGAAAATACAGTGGTGATTGATGAGGAGAAGGGGAAGAGACAAAGTATAAAAATTTGTATCCACGTTTTCAGTAACAGCCCAGGATAAAGAGCATCCTGATAAACCCGAGCCTGTAATTCAGGCTATTTGTCTGGTCGATGTCTTTGTGTTACAGATGGGTACAGTGACTCTCCCAACAAAGTGTACCCTAGCCACAGGGACAGTTAGTATGTAAATATATCCCTCCGCTTCTTTCCATAATTACTAAACAACTCTCTGAAAATAATATGGATTACCTTGTATGCTTTCCTAGCTTTCTGCCCTACTCTGTCCAGGCAGTTATATTTCTTGTTTAAATAAATTCAGTTACAACCTAGTTTTTACAAACTCACTCTCTTATCAGCTCTGGATGCACTATAAAGAAAATAAAATTCTGGTGCAAGCTCAGGACTAGAACCACAAAGGTGAATTAACATAACATCAAAATCCCATGTGTCCCAATTTTCCAAAAGCTAATAAAATACAAGTGTACTTCAAAAAGTTCCCAGAAAGGTTCATATTATCTTTCAATTTTATTTTTCCACAAACACTCTGAGGCACCCATGAATATAATGATTCTTATGTACCAACTAAACACCCTAAACATTGAGAATAAAATACAAATTCACTTATCCCAAGCTGGAAAACTTCTTGTTTTACAATTTAGATCCACACTGCGATCATCAGTCTTAGTCCTGGAAGAATGAGATCACATAAGTGGTTAAAAAAAAAATCTCTGTGGTTCACCTTTTTAAAATGCCAGTAGATCTAGGCCAATTATCCAAAATTCCTTAACTTCGGAGGTACTGAAAACTTGGAATCTCCACTTACTGCAAGATTAGGATTGCCTTTCTTTAGATATTATCCTAATCTGTTCCATGTTTTTTATTGAATAATAGGCATCTGATCATATTTCACATGTTGGTCATTGGCCCGTGTCCCTAACAATGGATGTGAGTCCAAATTGGTTTGGTTACTGCTCGTTGTTCAGATGACATAGTAATTATTTGACATTCTCAACTTCTGTCTGAAGTGCTCAGTTTGAACAGTAAAGTTGCACATCTGAATCATTTGTATTCCTATGGGCTCTAACTATTTCTGTTAGCGTTTCCCACTTCACAGTCTGGAACTTTAGACCATGCGGCTCTTCTCCAAAGTATGTTCTACAAAATGCCTGTAGCATTTCTAAAAACTACCAGTAGCACTTCAGGACTTTATAGACCACCCTGAGCTCCCTGAATTTTGATAGAGAGAGAATTTTCTTCTAGGCTTAGTTTTCTCGTTCCCAATTTTCTCCATTGCTTTAATGTTCTGTATTCTTTGGTCACTCTTTTGATAATGACACAACTCTCAAAAAAATAACTAGTTTGGAGGAACTTCAGATGAAAACAACAATGAATCACCTTTGCCATTCAAATATTTCTTACCTAGCCATTTGCTGTTTAGCTTTTCAGTCTATCTGCTATTTTGGGGGTGGGGGGGTGGCAGAATTCTAAGATAGTTCACAAGATTCTCAAGACAGCTCCTTGTATACAGACACTGTCTGTCTCCCCATTATTCAGTGAAACACAAATCAAGGTGTTGCTGTGAAAGGAATCATAAAGATGTAATTAGCTCCAAAATCCATTGACCATCAGATAGGGAGATATCTGGGCAAGCCTGACCTAATCCCATAAGCCCTTTAAATATCAGTACAGAGGTCAGAGAAGGAGAGAGAAATCAGAGAGATTTAAAGCGAGATAAGGAATTGACATGGGGGAAATTCTCTGATATTGGATTTGGAGATGGAGGGAGACTCTTGCCAAGGAATGTGCTTGGTGTGTAGGAACTGAGTGTCCCCTAGCTGACAGCAAGCAAAGAAATGGGAATCTCAGTTGTACAACCACAAGGAACTGAATTCTGCCTCTGGAAGTGGACCCTGAGCTTCAGATGAGAATACATCCTGGCCATCACCTTGATTTCAGCCTATGGGACCCTGAGCATAGAACCCAACCAGGCCATGCTTAGACGTCTGACTGATATAGATCTTTCACCTAATACAGGGATGCTCCTAAGTTTGTGGCAATTTGTTACTGAGCAATAGAGTATTGTTCAACAACCTCCTGTCTACCCATTTATCATGCAGGTTCTATAGAGTTTGCCTTCCCGTTGTCGTGTTAAATCTTTGGCCAGGAATTTGAATTCAGAATTGAATTTCCCATATAAGACAGCAGTAGGGTGGGAATATAATGAGCTCATCTGAGTTCACAGTGTTTCCATATGAGGCCTTATGTCCCTTATAATTATCCCTAAAGACTTCATTTTTAAAGGAAGAGAAATCATGACTTTTTCTACTATGCAGGATACAAAATGTAAGCCAATTTTTCATTTATTAAATGTATAAAAGCTTTATCTGAAAGAATAAATTATGATTTTACCATATTCCATTCACACATCCCATTGTATGTGTCTGAGTTTGATATATATATACACATATATGAGAATTTTTTCAGCTGTGTATTTTCTTTTTCTAAAATATATAATAAATTGACTATAATCTTGTATTACATATGTCTTGTGTTATAATTAGGCACATAGAAGTCAGCAATATTTTAATTCAGTACATAATATTATTTATTGTTGAAACTACTCAATTCAACAGGGAATATTTTAGATGGCAATGTAGGTGAGAGAATACATAAGGGAAATTTGATATTATTAAGAATTAAGACAGTAATGAGTTAGTTAATGAGTTACTCCAGGATATAACTGTTGAAGGCACAAATGTTCACTGAAATAGAAAAATGGGGAAAAAAAATCAAGTAAAATAAATGGTTTTCTCTTCTATTACATGGAAAAAATAAATGTGTATCATCAGTTTATTATAATAATAAAAGATAGGGAAAAGAATGTCATCAGGGTCACAACATGTTATCCACTGATTAAGCCTCTTTAAAGACCTATGAGCACACAAAGATGACCCAGGATAAGCTTGAAAGAGAGAGAATGTAGAAGAAAATATGATAAGCACCCATAATCATTTGAACACTAAACCTGAAATGGAGCTATATATCATTCCATGCCAGCTACAACTAAAATTGGTAACAAGAATTTTAAAAGGGTCAGTTTATCTTAATCTTTCTTATATAAAAGTCCTCAGTAGATCATCTATTCTCTTTGGGGTTTGGGGAAGATTAATAACTAAGTGAGGTGGATTCACTTTGTCAAAATAAATTCATCACCCCAATCAAATTTAAGATTTTCTGTTTTTTAAGGTCTTTACTACCATCACATCTCAAACAAACATCTTTTAACATTTTATTTTCCTAAATACCTTCTTTCCATTAAAAAAAATTTTGATGATCATTTGTATTTGTAGTTACTCTGTTTTGGACATTTTAGAAAGTCACCAAGGTGATAATCAGTACTAAAATGTAGTAATTTAGCAAATGATATTCCTACATCCTAGAAGGATAATATAATTATTTATGCTAAGCATAGCCCTTCACTGACTAAAAGATAATACATCTTACTCATAGTTCAATGCATGCTGAACTGACTAAAAAAATAGATAGGGGGATGACATATTTAGATGCTAAGGTTCATAAAGATAGCATTTGCAAGAATTTTTAATTTGTAAAAACAGGGCTGCTCTGTGGAAACTTTTTAAATGCATTGCTAGAATACCATTTCCACCACAAGGGGCCGTTGCAACTTTTATTTTTAATATTAAGTTACATGATTTTATTCTTGCTTAAGACTAGCATTTATCCAGAAAACTAAAGTGAAGTTGCAAAACATATAATAGAAACCTATTATCACCTAAGTTATATTATAAACACAGTTTTTAAAAAGGACAGATGATTAATCCACCCAGTAAATATTTATTTTGGGCAAACTGTATTTATGGGGCCAGTTCAAATCCCTGTAAAAATAACAAAACGTTAGTCTTCCATGAAATCACCTAACAACAGCTATTTCAGCAATAATGAAAATGCTTGACTGAAATTCTTGAAAGGCTGTGACAAGTTTAAAGTTCAGCTTTAGCTGGTAAGCAGAGCTATGTATATTCCACAGTTCAGTTTGATATAGCACTATCTGGGTTGCCAGCGGCAAATTTCCTGTACATTACATCTCTCCACTGGCTTCACCACTTGCTTCCCTTCCTACTGGTAAGACATTAGTTCAGGCCACTATCATCCCGCCTAGATTAATGCAATGGTCCCCATTCCCTGCCTCCAGCCTTGCACGTTTTCCATGCTGCAGACAGCATGAGTCTCCTGAAGTGTTATTCGCTTGCTTATTACTTCATTCTCCCCACTGCTTTTAGAGTGAAGTTCACATCCTTAAAACAACATACAAGACCTCGCTAACACTTGCAACTTCCTATTACTCTCTCCATCCTATGATATGCTATGGCCATGCTGAGCTGCTTTCTGTTCTCCAAGTACACCATGCTCTCTCTCACTCCTGGACCTGGGTTGATATTTTTTCCGTGACCCAAAAGTCGTCTTCTTCCTTATCCCCCTCTGTGTTCCCTATACCCACCCTCCAAGTTTGAATTTAATCACCACTTCTAGAAACTTGCCCTACTCTCCTTACCTGCTACTCCAAACAACAACGAAGTGGCCCTCCTGTCTTCTTCCCCAGCATTTCTTAAAGGAATTAGACTGCCTCTCCCATCTCCTCTCCAATCGATGCACAGCACCTGGAGACCCATTGCTCTTGCAGTCCCACCACCAAACACAGCGCCTAGAAAATGGCAGATCCTCAACCGATATGTCTCATGAGCACTAAATGAATGATTAAATAGGGTAATCGGGATGGGACTCTACACTATCTATTAAATGATGTGATTGAACTGAAAATACACCTATTCTTCAGTCTGTAAAGCCTATCTTTATGATTTCTGTTTAGCAGAGGAGTCCCAGCAAAATGGGCATGCTAAAACTGGGGCACCTTAAGAAAAGATTTATCAATGGGCTATTTGCAAAGATGTGGGTGAGTTTTAAGGAAATCGCCCAAGAACAGTGTAGAATCCCAGGTCTATCGAAAGGGATTGAGAGGGTGCAGAGTTAGTACCCTTAGGCCTGAGAGGAGAGGGAGTGGTCCCAGGGCCTAGAGCTGGTGGCAGGATGTTGAGAGTGACCTTTTGAAGTGAATCTCAGCCACTGCTAGGCAACTTGGAAAAGAGGGAGCTAAGGAAATAAAAATCTTCTCCTCTCTCCTCTTGTTCTTTGACCCCCTCCTCCACAATCTCTGTTGGCAAAACCCAACCCGAAGCCAGAAGGCAAGGAAATCTGAAGATGCAGTCTACACAGGTCTGCGCTCCAACACGGGGTAACGTTTGAATGTGGAGAGGCAAACAGTAAAAATCCACCAGAGTGAGCTAATATTTCAAGAATTAGAAAACTGTAACAGTTTTTAAACAATACACCCAGACAATGAATTGTGGGAAAAATTCTGAATAGATGGAGAGAAATATATCCTAAAACCATCTGGGAACAAGTTTTGTAATCAGAGTGTTTCAATGAAATTAAAATAATTCTGATCTTCTAAGTGAACTAATTAAAATTACTTTGCCTCATGTACTCCTTTTCTACCACGTTCCCAATCTTCTCATTTCTGATCTAGACACCATATGGTAATGTAATGCCATCACCCTTGAAGTCTCCCTCCTTCAGACCATTGCTATGCCCTTACGTTACGGATAAAAAAAAAGTCTCTAAGTATTGCAAAGTTTATGTAAATTAGAATTAATAGAAGAAACCAGGGATGTTTGGGTAGTATAGTTCAAAGGGCTAAAAGATGGGATTTTGCAAACCTAGGCTACATGACAATTTTAAGGTTCAAGTTCAGGGTTGAGTGGGTCTCAGTGAGGTTCAGTCTGCACAAATAAATTCTAAATATCTTTCTTTTGAATTTTCACATTTCTTACCCCCATCATATCTCTTGCAATTTTAAGCCTACAAATTTCCTATGTAACTCTAAGATGCATTTTCTCCCCTTGAATTATGGTGCCTCCAAGGGTTTTGGACAGCCCACAATTTTATAACATGATTAAAACAGTAACAGCAAAATAGTGAAAAAGAATCCCAAATACTAGGGAACACAGCCAGCATTCATCGGGCAGTGAGATACAGGCCTGCTGTTTCCTGTCATCAGAGAACAGTCTGTGGCTTCCACTTTGTGGGCGTGCAGCACAAGCTGGAACTTTTCTCTAACAAATTGTAAAACCAACCAAGGCCCTGAGGTTATTGTTGCTTCTATGTGTAAAAGTCCAAAGAGGTCCACAATTTTAGTGGAAATACCCATGATAGAAAATGAAAGAGCGCTTGGGAAATCTTCAATCTACAGACCACTTTTTAGCCAAATGAAAGATCTATCCATCACCATACACAAAAGCTCACCAGAATTAATTACAGGACTGACCCTGATTTTTGTGATACAGCGATGGGGTGATTTACAGTTTTCATCAAAGATGTGCATTAGAAATAAAAATAATTGACTTGCTATATTGTGGGTATATGCGTGTGTGTGTACGTGTAATGCAGGCACAAGGGGTCTTCACGTTATGATTAATCACGTAATTATTTCCACACACTTAGAAGTAGGCCCAAATTCATTCCTCAAGGAGAAATTTTTCTATTTTAAAAGGTCTTCTAGACCATGAAAAGATAAAACAACCTTTATGTTAATTCAAACTATTGTTTGTTTATAGTCATTATCAAGAAATACAAAATCTGGGCCGGCCGGTGGCGCACTGGATAAGTGCGCCGCTTGGGAAGCGTGGCAGCGCTCCCGCCCGAGGGTTCGGATCCCACATACAGACCGGTTCCTGCTCACTGGCTGAGCGAGGCGCGGGAGCAGCACTGAGGGTTGCAATCCTGTTGCCGGTCCCCGGTCCAGTACGGGGGCAACACTGAGGGTTGCGATCCGTTGCCGGACACAGAAAAAGATAAAAAAGACAAAAAAAAAAAAAAGAAAGAAATACAAAATCTGACCATTTTTACTTAAAATCCTCTGGAGGCTTCACTGCACATTAAATAAAGTGGGAATGCCTTATCATGTCCCACAAGCCCTCCAAGATCTAGGCCCTTTCTACATCTTTAACCTCAACTCATGATGTCTCACCTTCTCACAGTGCATTTGGCTTCCTTTCTTTTTCCTAAATGCACCAAACTCTCTCCTGTCTCTGGGCATTTGTACATGCTGATCCTTCTGCCTGAAACACCATTCCCTAGGCTTTTGGTTTAGTTTACTCCATCCAGTCTTTAAGGACTCAAAGTTCAAACATCAGCTGAACTCTTTTCCTTATCTCCTACCTCAGTACTCACCCTCTCCTATTAACTATCTCATAACCCTGGTCATTTCCTCCATAGAAAATTTCACTGTTTACTAATCTTGGTTATTTATTTGTATACTTGCTTCATATCCTTCTTTCCCACTAGAGTGTAAGGCAGGACCTTGTTTGTTTTTCTTGTTTCCATGGCAATCCCCAGAAGCCACTGTAGGCAAAGGAGATGCTCAATCAATATTTGTTAAATCGGGCCGGCCCGGTGGCGCACTGCTACAGTGTGCCACTTGGGAGCGCGGTGGCGCTCCCGCCGAGGGTTCGGATCCCATATACAGACCGGTTCCCGCTCACTGGCTGAACGAGGAGTGGGAGCAACACCGAGGGTTGCAATCCCGTTGCTGGTCCTGGTCCGGTACGGGCGCGACACTGAGGGTTGCGATCCGTTGCCGGACACGAAAAAAGACAAAAAGGAAAAAAATATATATTTGTTAAATAATGAACAAAAGATATGGTTTCCTGTATATAATATAATATTATGCAATCCTTGATGCTTCTAATTTTAGCACATTTTCTTTAAGATATTTTCACTTTTTTAATCTTGAAGATAGCTTAAGTAATGCTGGATCTTTTGGTCTTTTCCATGAATCTTACTTTAAGTTCAATTCTGTCAATTAGTAACTCACTGCTTGCCTACAATATGCCAAGCACTATGCTAGGCTCCTGATACAACTATATAGTTTTTCTCCAATTCTATTTCTATTTTTAATAGTTTTCTGAGATTATGGAGCTCAGAACTGGGCAGAGCAACTGGTAAGACTCCTCCTAAATTTTGCATACCCTCAATACTATTATCTGCAAATTAAAGATAGTGATACCAAGCCTACAGATTTCTCATTCTGTTGGTGTTCTGTTTCATTAATTCATGTTCCTAACAACACTTTATTTTCATGCAGTGGGTAAAAGTCACGAATGATTATGCCACATTCTATTTAGTCTTCTATTTTATTTTCCTGCAGAGAAGAAATGTATGCTGGAAAAAGATGGTTTGAGGGAAATAATTTTCCTCATGCAGATACAATTTAAATTTAAAAACAAATGTTTAGTAGAGGCCATGTTTATTCTGCTAAAGTGACAGACTACCTAAGATAGGCATTGGTATCTATAAATATTTACCAGTTCTTTTCATCAACAGACATGCTTTTGAAATATTCAAGGAAAATAAAAAGGAATAACAAATACTGGGCTTTTCCATAACCTCCCTAACGTGATACTTTTTCATTGCTTGTTAAGATAATTTCTTTGCTGTTATCTGTCTCATCCTATAAGATATAGTCATTCATGTGTTCAGTACCTATGATAATTCTTTATGGTTAGAAGTAATGCCATTTTAATGCATTTCATCTGAAGAATGGTTTCAAAGTTTATTCATAGCTGGCTGCCTGTTGAACATTCGATTTTCACCCTTTAGTTTCCAATATTTACCACATTTACAATAAAGTTGTCAATTGGGGCATATTTGTTTCTGGATATCTTATGTGAAGATTTTGATTTCCTCTTGCTGCTGCTTCACATTGAAGCACATTTCACTTTTCTCTTCTATTAGAGTCTGTAATCAGCTTGACAACAGACATAGCCGAGCTCCTGTGCTGGGAAAGATGTTTGCACACTTAACCCAGAGGTATACACAGTGTTCAGAAGAGAATATGCTGATATTTTGGTCCTTTGCTTTTAATAGTGGTTGAAAAAAATAACAGGAGCGTTCTATAGTGTCTGGACATTTGCATAATGTAGAAATAATTTAGTATTCCATGAAGTGCAGTCAAATGTATCTGAAAAACGGAGATTAGACATCTATGTGCAGATTTGTTAAACGGTCCCTCCGATCAAAATGAAAAAGAAGGCTTGAAAGATGCATCAGCTATGACATTGTGAAAGTTATAAAATGTGTGACCCAACATCAAACATTACATTGAATCAATATATAACTATAATACAGGTGTTTCTGTGCATGGGGATTTTTACAAAATAACATTGGTATTTTGAAATCAAGAATGAAAGTGTTCAGAACAATGGCTCGTACATAGAACATGAAGCAATGAGAGAGAAAATGAAGATGAGAGATATTGAGGTAATGGTAATATAATATTATTGAGGTATGTTAATATTCTAAAAATTAATTCATAAATGCTCACCTCTATGATTCCCCCATGAGCTTATATATGAGAACTTTTTGAAGAAACTGTATCGAGACACATCAGAAAATTTATCCTTGGATGTTAACCATATGTGCTAAGAAACGTATTGAAGCATGAACTTTAGCAAGAGATCGTATCTCAAACTTGTTTACTTTTACCTTAGTCTTAGTACCTAAGGTTCGGGTTACTTTCACAACTGTAAGCCAGAAACAACATCTTTCCCCGCCTAATATAAGGGAGTCTTTTACCTTGTTAACCCCATGTCACTACCTCTCACAAATACAAAAGACAGAAGGTAAATATCTAATAGACATTAACTTCTGCTCCTTTCTAAATTTTAAGAGAAGGTTTCTAAAACTTCCTCTTCTATTGCAAGGGGAAAAAAGACTTCTAAATAGACTAAATATCCAAATGGTATTTAGAAAAACTGTATGTTGTCATAGATACAGATGTAAATAAGTAAACAAATAACATGAGTTTAATGATATTAAGCAGAACTGGTTCTGTTTTCAGATCACTTAAAGTATCAATGTTAGAAATAACATTTGCAACACATTGCTGATATTATATTACTAATTTTATGAAGCTGCCAAGTAAAAAGTTTCTTGAATTTTACACTATTTTTTCATTTTATGTATTAGTTTTCAAAAATCATTATCTACCTTTATTTAAAAAAAAATCCTCCCATTAAGGACAGCACACTTTGAATGAACAGTAAACAGAATCCCTTTCTTAAAAAGGCTAGAATAGTCACCACGGTTTGTGTCCCTCTGGGCTGAAATGATATTAGATCTGGTGAGGTGAACCATATTTCACAAGTACTCCCAGTGCTGAACAAGGAAATATTTCATTGCATGGGAGGCGTGGATTTAGAATTACTCTGTGCCCTCAAATGCTATATTTTATCTCGGGATATACCATCGACATACTCTCTATTTCATTCTATTTCATCAAATTTCTTACCAGCTTGCTTGTTTTCTCTTCCTCTTTCAAGTGCACATGCACGCACACACACATATATGTACACCATTGATAAAAACCACAAATTATTTTGGTGCTCTTTTTTTCTTTTACTTGTTCCCAGTAAATCTCCCTTTTTTCTGTAAGCTTAACACTTGTAAATTTAATAGTATGTGATTTGAATTAATTAGTTTTCACCTTATTAAAAGAGACCACATCTTACTAATTTTTGTATCCCAGGCACCAGCACATAGTGCCCACACTGACCAGACAGGTCATACTCTGTGAATTAACTACTAAAATATTTGGCAAAGAAAGCTCTGTCATTAACTCATGCCTTGACATGACACTGCTATTGAAACTTACGGAATGGAAGGCTCTTCATCAATTCAGACGATTTCAAATTAATTTTATTTTGACTTAGGGTCTTGAAGTCATTTATCAATATCTTTGACTGGCCATATCAAAAACTGAATCCACTTTGGAAAATAAATATTTTTGTGTCCAGATATTAGTTTGGAGAAAACTATCGCAATTTTTTTTTTTTTGTAAGTTGTTCACACAGGATTTTCTTTATTCCAACCACCTATCAAAAACTATCAAGGATATAAAATGTAACATTTTTATCCAGAGACACATTCTTATTTCCACATTTTATTTATTTCCAATTTAGGTTTTGCTATATGCAAACACTATCTTATACGATTTTATAAAATGTCATTGTTTAGGATTTAAAGATGACTTTTCAGAAGTTTTGCTTTTTATTATTTCTAAAGGAATTCATATTTGCTTAGTTCAAGAAATTACATACATAACTTCCCAAGTGACTTGGATTTTTCTAAAATAACTGCAAGCAGTTTTTATTCAATCGACCAATCAATATATATTTATTGATCTGCTCTATTTACAAAGACTATTAGGTGCTGTCTATTCTAAGTTGTTTGACCTTGAATCATTGCTTTACTTGGGGGCAGATACATGATAATAATGGCTGTACATCTTGTTTCATTTTTATTTACTTATCTTTTTGTTTTTCTGTTTAACCAATATTATTTTTCATGTAATTTACAGTTTTTAACTCTTTAGGGATTATAGTTCTTCCTCATTTGCTATTAATCCTATGTTATTTCCATATTGCATTTTCCCTTCACCTGCCCCCTTTTCTAAATATTCTCCTGAATACTTAATTTGTGCTTTAGTTATGTATATTTGATTTTTTTCTTAATTTTTTAGAAAATAGTATCTTACTAAAAAAGAGCTAAAGACAGATGAATCTTTTTTTTTCTTTATTTCTCAATCACACGATAATTTTGGTCTACTCAAAATTTCAGAATTTGCTGTACCATGCTCGCTATGACAGGAGGTAAATCATTATGTTTCCAGATTCTTCTTTGATTAGAAAATTTCGATGTTTTCACCTTTGCCCTATTTATTTTTAATGTTAAAATGCTGAAAGGTTTTCTTCTTAAATTTGAATGAGGAAGTCTACCTTGTTCAATACCACATTCTGCATCCTGTAGATCCACTTCTGATAATCACTCCTACATTCCTCTCTTGTGCTCACATTTTTTGTTTTTAATTTCTTCTACTGAAGAAAAGTCTGTACCAAACTTTTATTTCCTGATTAGAATTTACCCTGGATGTCACTATGTAGATAAATCAAAATGTGAAGGTGAGAGTAACCTGAAGGAAGAGTTTGATTAAAATGAGTGACCTTGAACAGACAACATAGGAGTTTTTGTTTTGGGTTTTGGTTTTTTGTTGTTTTTTTGAAACACAGTTGATTGTACATATCTATCTGTGGGATCCGGAGTTGAATATCAATACCTGTGTGCAATATGTGATGCTCAAATCAGGATAATTAGTATATTCAACATTATACAGTGTAAAAGACAGAAAGATCCTTAGAGCCCATCCTGTTCAACGACCTCGTGTGCTGCAGGTGATGAAACTGAGCCCAGGAAGAGAAGACTTGTCAACTCCATGTGGACAAATCCAGTTCTCCGAGAGTTTCCATTTCATGAAACTAACGGAAGTTTCTAAAAATCCATTTCAAATCTTTTTTTCTTTTTTTCCTTTCCCCAGAAATATCTGAATAAGGTAGCATCTGTCTTCTATTCAAAAGTTCTGCCATTCTCTTTTTCTGGTTCAGTGGAACAGCTTGTGTTCTTTTGATCATGAATCAGCAATGATCACATTCTATCTTTTTTTTTTTTTCAGTTTTTCTCCTGCCCTGCAGAATAAGAGCAAGATAAGATAAAGAAAAACTGCTGTAGCTACTGGACTATCTCCTATTAACTCCTGTAAAAAAATATCTCTTTCCAGGTAAATACATCTCTGCTTTCCCTCAACAAAACAGTTGGAACCATAAATATGATGGGTTAGAGGTATTTGCAACATCCACATGACCTGGCATATTGTGCTAAATTCATTTCTGCTGAATTTTCAGTTTAGCCATTCATTAAGCCAAGTCATCATCCACATCTGCATGGCTAAAGAAAGGCACAAACTCAAAAATAGCAAGAACAATCCCATAATGGTGCTATACTCATTCTTTAAGTTAGCTTTTTTGTACATAAAAACACCACACACATAAAAAAAATCCTTCTCTATACTTTTCCTACCTCTCTACTCCTGCTCTCCTCACAAACATCTTTCATCTCTGTGAACAGCTCACTGGGCTCAGTTTTTATACTAGTAGTTACATTTTGCAAAGTTAAGTTTGACTGCATTTCTTTTCTTTTCTTTTTTTTTTAAAGATGACCAGTAAGGGGATCTTAACCCTTGACTTGGTGTTGTCAGCACCACGCTCTCCCAAGTGGGCTAACTGGCCATCCTTATATAGGGATCCGAACCCATGGCCTTGGTGTTATCAGCACCACACTCTCCCAAGTGAGCTACAGGCCAGCCCTTTTGACTGCATTTCTCATGCTTAGGCTGATGGTATCAGCACTGTGTGTTTCCCCAAAAATCCTGAGAATGATAAAGTCCTTCTTTCACAAGTACACTCTTGCTGTAGAATGTACCTTGAGATTTGATGCAGAAACCACTTTTATGACCATAATTGTTACTAACCCACACATTAAAGGATCAATGATCCATAAGCTTCATACTTTCTCAGAAAGTCAATAGTTAAACGTTTTAAGAAATTCAAAAAGCTAAGCAAAATTAATAGACTGGAGAGTTTAGAAACATGCTGTGAACCAATGTTTCAGAAATAATTCACTATGTAAAAATTAAATTAGTTTAACTACAAAATTAAAAGATGGTTGTTTCACTTAGTAATATAACTCCCAATCAAATGCCATAAGAAGACGCACCTTATACTAATGCTTGGTATACATTTTAGGTAATTCTTTGATCCTTTATTCATCAACCTTGGATATTAACAAAATTCAATATCCTTAACCATTAAAAATATTTTTAATGGTTTTGGACAGAGGTCTAGGGATGGAAGACAGTTCACAGTTTAAGTGTTTGATTTGCTATGATAGATAAATGAATAAAGTAGATTCTAAAGACTGGAAAATTCCATAATGGATTAGCAATGCCTAGCAGCCCATCAATCGAACAAATTCAGTCAAAAGTTGATCTGACCATGCCCAGTTCCACCCACTGGCTACTAAAACTTTTAAAATTTAGAAATAATAGAGTTATAATATTCTTGCTCAATTCCTTTATTTCACAAATAAGAAGGCACAGGCCACAAAACTTGTATGACTTGCAGCAGCTAGAGAGTAGAGTCCAGGTCTTCTGAGGTTGGCCTGGATTTCCTGACTGCTTTGGTATGATGGATAGGCACAACTCCAAGAGTTTATAGAACATGGAATAACGTACAGGGGACCAAATCAAATTGGTTAATTAATTCAAAGAGCACTCATCAATTGCCTACCAGGCATGTGCCAGTTAAATACAGATCAGGCAGCACTAACTTGTTTCTTTAAAAGTCCAGCTCAGGAAAAGTTCATTCTAGTGGTGGATGAGGACAGATCCTGAGTTAAATGTTAATGATAAACCAGCAGAGATGCAAATTAAAACTCTTATGTTTATTCAAGTCCATTGCCCATTTTGTAATCCGGTAATTTGATTTTTTGTTGTTGAGTTGTAGGAGCTAATTATATATTCTGGATATTAACCCTATCAGAGATCAAAGTAGTCAAATTCGTAGAAGCATAAAGTAGAATGGTAGTTACTGAGGACTAGAAGGGAGGGAAAAGATGGGAGTTGTTTGATGGACAGAGCTTCAGTTTTGTAATAAGAAAAGTTCTGGAGATCCGTTTTACAACAACGTGAATACACGTAACACTACTGAACCTTACACATAAAAATGGTTAAAATGGTAAATTTCGTGTTACGTGTTTTTTATCAAAAGTTTCAAAACTGCATAAAAAATAAAACCACTATGACAGAAAAATAAATCAGGCTTTGTTTAAAAGAAACCAGAATCAGACAAGCAAGTCTTATAATAGTATTTCTTCAATGAACCAAAATTCACTACCACCGGATGTGCTGTTCACATGCCATTAGTAAGACAGACCTACTGAAAGTGCAGAAGGCTTGCATTTCAGTTTGAACAACAAAATTCTAATGTAGTAATAAGGTAGGTTTAACTGCTTTATACTTTTAAAAAGTTTAGTTTTTCTTTGTTAATTCATAGAAACTGCCTGAATGCAAAGTAAGCACTCATGGGTTCATTTCATTGTATTTGCCCTTGTTTTGTCAAATTGTTGCTAGCATAATGTTCAGAACAAATTTTTAAATCTCAATTAACTGTTTTCTTCAATGATTAAAAAGAATTATCCTAGTCTTGGTCTTTGCAAAAACCCTTTACAAACTGCCAACTTCCGCTTGTCCGATTTTGAGATGTGTGGCTGAGAGA
>NW_007733100.1:114126-126284 GCF_000696425.1 Galeopterus variegatus | reverse complement strand
CCGTGCTGGGCCGGGGGGCGCTGGAGGGGCTGGACGGCGGGGCGGGAAGTGCATGCTCACCTTTGCAGGTGCTGCACCTGTGTGGCATGCGGGGCGTCTTCTTTTCCTTCCTACGCCTCTGTCCCCCCTCTCCCAGGGTGTCACCCACTTCCATTCACTTCATCGGACGTGCTGGGAGCGAGCAGGGGCGGGAGGTGGAAGGGATCTGAAGACTGTGAGTGGGGCGGCGGGGGAGGACCGGTGCCCGAACTTGCTAGCTACCCGTGCTGGATCCCGGGCGCCGGCGGAGCCCCCTGGGCCCCAGGATTCCGGTGCCAGCCCCTGCTTGGGACATGCACAGGTTGGAAAGAGGACACCAGAAAGAAGAGGCTTGAGTTTCTGATGCCGGTTGATCCGGTCCTCCAGCACGCTTGGCCGAAAGATGAGCATCTCTGCTGTGTGCCTCCTTCCCGTCTGCCCAAACTCCGAGACCTTGCGAAGGCTCCTGCTGAGGCTGCGGGCCAGGCGGCAGGGAAGTTAGGGAGACTCGGAGCCCAGGTTGCGTCGTGGCCCCAGCCAAGGGCTTGGGAGGGGTGACAGGAGGAAGGGTTTGAGGTGGGTCGGGGAGAGAAAGAACTGCAATTGCGTGGTGGTTTTGTTACTGCTGCCGCTGCTGTTACTTTCACACTGTTACCCGCTCCCTCTTCTACCGCGTTTGAACATCCTGCCTATCAGCATGCTTCTGTTAGAAGGCTAAGAGGTGCTATGTTTGATGCCTGTCAGGAGTTATTTCCAACTAAGTTCACAGGTGCTAAGTCTAGAGCTGGCGCCCCTCCTCCCTTCCTTCTGCAAGTCCACCCCCAACTCACTCCCACAAGCAAACTGTGCCTGAGTAATTCCCAGGGTTTCAAAAGGGATGGCAAGTAAATAATTGTGTGTTTGTGTGACTCCCCACCCCCCATTATGCTATCAGATCCAAATCAAAACACTGTGGATGTATAATAGGACTCCCTTTTAGCAGTTTTTCTGGTAATTAAGACTATTATTTACCAATGTTTATTTTGTTTATTTTAACCCCAAACATTGCATTAATCTATCTCTGTATAATTATATCTGTACTGTTACTATTCCACTCGGTTTGAAGGATATGGGTTTATTTTAGACTCACATACACACATCAAAATACACTGTGACCGTATGTAATATTTATCTGTCTTCCTGATTCGGTGGCCTGGCACCTGCCAATTCCAGTACATAATCATAGCGCCATATGTCTGTCAACCAAATTGAGGATGGGGTGAATGTTATTGTTTTTCATGGGCAAGAGTACCCTGGACTGGCAGATTTTATTATCGCTCAAAGGGTTTTTAAGAGCTTCAGTGAAAGTGAATCAAATATATAGAAAAATATTACAGTTCTATCTGATATGTTCAAATAGAATACAATACCTGGGCAAGTATAGTTGACTAGTAATTGAGGAAAAATTAAAATACTCTCATCACAGGGAAAACATTTTGACTGAATATGGCCAATAAGAATAGC
Source organism: Galeopterus variegatus (assembly GCF_000696425.1). Classification (NCBI taxonomy): domain Eukaryota; kingdom Metazoa; phylum Chordata; class Mammalia; order Dermoptera; family Cynocephalidae; genus Galeopterus; species Galeopterus variegatus. The sequence goes on along the minus strand of NW_007733100.1, from coordinate 124,763 downwards.
ACACATTGAATGCCTGGAGAAAAGGAGAATTTTCTTCTTACTTCATTTGGTTTTTATCTCCTTCATTACAGTAGCATCCTCCAGAAAATGAGCACCTTGCATATAGATGTTGGTATGTACTAACTAAACACCATATTTTTTAATACAGAGGCTTGGTGACAGTCCAAAACCATAAATGTTGTAAATCATTACCAACCATCTGTTCTCTCCCATTCACTTAAAGTGCAGTGTTTTATTTTCGTAGGTATCAACACATACTTACTCATTTCATACATTGCCATGAACATCATGAAAGCTATAATGGTATCTGATGTTGACCTAAGCGCGGCAAGTGTTGTGTTTGGCTTATTATGCTGTAAGCTCCTCTTTTATTTTCAATGAAAGAAGAAATCAACAAAGTTTTAAAGCATTTGGCCAAGTCTGGTGTATACTCCAGTGAAATCTGATTGCTCCCCCACCCCTGACCCCCACCTTTTTGTTACCAGAAAGAAGCTGAAAATTAGTGCAGCTGCAGGCTTCTCCTGATGACATTCTTTCCTTTTCTTCCTGGTCACAAGGGTAGCATTTGATGCTCTGAAGCAGTGCATTAAGCAGGCCATGACTGCAGAATGTTAGTGTGGTTTCCCAAAAAGTGTAACATCTTCCCAGGAAGAATTTACAAAAATGGTAGACTAATTTAATATTCCAAATTCCAAATTGAATAGGCCTGAGAAATACACATTGTTTCCCACACAAATATTGGGTATGAATAATGTAGGATATTATACAGGATATGAATAAACTATCTATAAAGTATTCTTTCTATTTGTGTTCGGGAATCTGGATGAGTTAGTGTGTAATCAGCAGATAGATTCATACTCTTCATTTTGTGTCATCATTAGAGCAAGATTTGAGGTTTTGAGTCCCTCTATCCGAGAATGACTTTTCCATTTAGGGCTGTTCATTCTAACTAGAACTGCAAATGGTAGAGTACTTTTATCACTCAAAATTAAGTTGCATAATAAATATGTTGTTCCTTTGGTACAGCCAGAACGTTAGGGAAATTCTTTCATCCAAATCTGGACGCAGTGTTCCAAAGCACTTTCACATTTTTTGTGGAAAGAAGCTAACGGAGATCTTGTTCACACTTTGCAAATAAAATGATATGTATTTCAAGAATATCAAGAACTAAGGAAAGGTGGAGCTTTCCTGCTATACATCTCTGTACAGCACTCGCCCTGGAAATATTAAGATTCTCTTAACTTACAACCAGGGTAGCATTGAAGAGAATGAACCCAAGCTATAGATAACTTTTGAATCAAAGTTGCCTTTAGAAATATGATCTAATTTAAACCTTTGGATATTACATAAGAACGTGCTACATCTTTTTTTCCTGTATACTAAAAATGAATTGTTGAGGGGAAACAGTTTCACCATGAATAGTAAGCACTCTGAATTATTCATGTTAATGAGAGGAAAAGAGGCAGAGATAATCTAAAATCATGGTTATTTAAAAAGTCATCTGTGTTTGTCTTTGGAATGTATTACATATTTGATTTGAAAAAGATCTTCATTGTTATTGTGAGCAAGTTGCCTTTCTAATTATTTGTTGTTGTTGTTGTTGTTTAGGTTAATTTTTAAATGAGCTTTCATACCTCAAATACCAACAGAGGAAGTGGGGCAGATGGGCAACCTGCCCAGAAGTGAGCTGGGTGACAGAAATAAGCAAGTCTGGTATGAAAACTTTGTAGTAGATTACATGTAATTCACAGAAATATAATCAAGACTTGATTGTATATTGCTATTGAATGAATATGTTCCTGGGAAAAATAAAAGTCTGTTAGTTAAAATTTGAGCAATTCGGCCCCACTTCACATGTAACAGAGGTGATTAATATGTTTAAAAGAATAATAGTGGGGTGCTGCTGAAAACCAAATAGGAATATATTAATTTATAGATCTTACTAAATTTTTAAGTGTTTTCCTAAAGCATACATATGTGTATGGTGTTAAGTGACATTCCTAAGCCTTATATGTGTGATTTCCAAAATAAGCAATAGCAAGAAGCATCTGAATAAGGGGTTTGGTCCATTTGATCTCTGTACCTATGCTCCAAATCAAAAACACATTTTATCAAAGAGAAGCTGTCAAGTATCTATTGTTGCATTGGACCTGGTTAGATAAAATAGTTGAAGTTCAGCAAGACTGCCAATTTAACAGATTTCTATTGTGCTTTTCAAAAGCCCTGGGGAAAAGTTGGTTGTGGATGAATTGCTTGAACAAGAAGCTGATTCATACCATAGCACTTGCTGTTAAACACCTTGTTTATAGTCAGTGTTTAGTTGTGTATAGATTTTGTTGAATTGTTAGTTCTGTAGACTCTTAGAATTTAGAAAACCTCTGTGTAGAAGGTTAGAACTGCCAAAAATATATGATGGGCAAAGAAGATAAGATCATTTTTATTTCAAGAATTCACAGCAAAAGTGTAACTTTTACAGGAGTGAAGAGAATGGTAATAGAAAAGTAGAGGTACCTTTCAGAATGGAGACTAAGTTCTCATAATAAATGTGCTCCCTACTTAAAGTCTAGGGATACTTTTTTTTTTTTTTTTGAGGAAACATTTTTGTTTTTTATAGGGTGTAGCATTTTTCGAAGACTTGACTAGACTGAATATTTTAAAAGAAATATTGTGGTTGGAAATATAATTGAGATCCACGGAATATGTTTTACACACATTTATTAAAGAAATAGTTTCTTCTGATCAGTGCCTAAGTCTTAAAATCCAAATTATGCATTTTTTATAGAGATGAAAAGGACTTTAAAGGTAATTTATTTCAATGCCCTCATTTTACAGTCAAGGAAATGATGAGTGCCCACAGTGATCACAGTGAACTGCTAAAGGTCACACTGGTTGTTAGTGGCAGAGCAGGAACTAGAAACCTGATCTTCTGACTTCTCATTCAGCCACTCTAAAGTGGGTAAGACAGGTAGAGAAGTTAACTTTTTCTGACCATCATAGTATCAACTAATATGTGCTAGTCATGAAATGAAATAGTACACAGGTAAATACAGGAAGCTTATGATTTGTAGTCTGCCATGTGCTGAAGGGTCACTATGGACCAAACTGGTATCCTTGACCCTCTCAGTATCTGTCCTCTTTTTTTAATGGCAAATATTTTTTGTTGTCCCCTTAGTATCCTGAAAGGTTATTCATAGTTAGGATAGTTACTGAATATATCTATAATTAAAAGGAGCAAATAAAATAAAACTAATTTGTAATAAAATATGTTTTTCACTGTACTAATGTCGGGGGGGGGCGGATTTAATTAAAACACATAATAAAGAAGTCAGAGCTTACATGCACATATAATGAATATGTTTGAATTTAAGACAAACAAAAGCATCAGAAGACATCCTATACAGGAAGTACAGGAAAATGAAAGAATGAGGATAGACTAAAAGTAGTGTTAGGATAATTACAACCCAGACTTATTGAAGAAGGAAGTAAGAGTAACTGTTGTAGAGAAAATTTGCCAAGTCAAATTATAGACTGTTGGAGCGGAGAAAATGTGGGAAGTATGATATTTTGCAAATAAGAGAGTAAATACCATTAATATCCTTCCACCAAAATTCCAAAACTACTTTCTGGAACGTTTTCATGCTGTTACTCATGTGAACTCTACTTCAAGGGACTCTGCAGGTTACCCATTAGGTTGTCAATATAACTAAAATATTTCCAAAATGAAAATTATTGATTTAGTGCTGATATTGTCTTAAGTTTATTTTCTATTAATATTATAGTGTATCAGTTCTAAAGTTAGGAAACAAAGAGTACAGGAAATGATTAAATTATTCACTATAGCAACCTTATTGTAAATTGCTAGGCTTTTGGTAAAAATTCTTATAAAATTCTTATTTATGATTATGTTCCAGATTCTACAGGTTAATATTTATAACAAGTTTAGTTTGGTGGGATGTGTGAACATTGTATGGAATATATGGGAAAATTCTTCATTAAGTGGGGCTACCTGCCCCCAAAAGCCATACAGCACCCTCCACCCCTGGTCATCATGACAACCAAATCCGGACCATACCAAATTCTTTCTAAAATATTCTATAGGGATGGTACTGATGAGAGCCATAGGGCCAGATGAAGAAAATTTTTATGTAGGCATGGATTGTTTTCCATGCCCCTACCCATCTATCCATGCTTCATTTAAATGGAACCATCCCACTCATACACTGGTCTCTTTCCTTCAGTGTACCAGAGCCACAGACTTCACTGCCCTCCAGCCCAAGCTCCTGTTCTCATCTTTTTATCTCACTGTCACTTAATAAAAATTTACTTCTTCTTGGTCCTTATTTCCGTTAGGAATCTATCTTTTGTGGTTGACTGTGAGTGGTGACAAACTAATATACAATCTGGCTAATATTTTAGTCCTCCCAGGCCTTAGCCTTGTTTAAATTTGTATTTCCAGAAATCTTTGCAAGCTTTCATATACATATAGAGAGACATTATATACATCCACACACACGTATGTACATATGTGAGTACGTATACATATACAAACAATTTTAGGCACAAAAGAAACAAGAAAGGAGGTATTAAGGGTTTCATTTTTGATGCCTTTGAAACATGCTTATGCAAAAAAAGAACTGCACTTGTCCAATATTGGAAGTTACACAGCAAAACTTAAAGTGCTCTGAAGTGTGCTTACAGCAGTGGCCAAAATCTATTACCAACCCAAATATACTGTTCTATTAGAATTTTGTTGTGTTGCTTGAAATAAATGTGTCCTGTGAGGTGGGGGGGAGGGATAGAAACAATTTTGTTGTCTGTCTTAGAGGTAGTTAGTCTGCATACTGTTGACATCCTAAAAGCACACCAACATCTCTTTTCTTTACAAAATATTAGAGGGTTTTGAAGATTAGTCATATACATAACATACATAGTGTAGGATCCCAGAAACAAGAAGGGGATTGAGAGTGAAGCTAAATTTTCTTACTCCTAATGTTCTTGTCTACTGGACCATAACATAAGACCTGCTCTGAGAATGAAGAGTTAATATGAAATGTCATTTCAGTATTAGCTACAGCAAGCATCTTGAACTTACCAAATTGTAAGATTTTTTTTTCTCTTAGATTACTTTCCACTCAGGGTCCATCTTCCATGGCCTTTAGAACATTGTATACCTTATGCTTTTTAAAGAAAGTCTTTTTAATGCAAACCTACCACTTGAGATTGAAGTCATAGTACATCTGTGTGTGCGCGTGTGTATAGCCAATTGCTTCGACACAATCACAAGATTCTCTACATAGAAGGGCATGTTTTACCCCATCAAGAGAGGCATTCTTTCCTACAAAGAGAATGCAGCAATTGTACAGAACACAATTTAATCTTTGATTGTTTTGTTGTATATTGTTCATTCTGACTGGAAGCTTCTTGGTCAATTGAACAGCCCAGCATTCAACCTCAGACTGACCCCTAACTTTATTTGGTCTACTTTTGTTACAATTTCTAATGTGAGTATAGTGGTGCAGTGGGAATTGAGAAAAGATGAAATTGAGGTGGTTGGGTTGTGGAGGTGATAAGGAGCTTCTTTCATTTGAACAGCACAAAGATCTATATAGGCAGTGGAATTTTATTGGAATATCTACCTTTTCTTGTTCTGCTTTTTATTCTTGTATGGAATTGAGGCAGATTGTGAAAGAAAAGCCCTTCTCCCTGTAGTTACTTCTTCTATACAAGAGAAAACCTTCTTTGTCAGAATAAACAGATATGACACATTCCAGTCATAGTAAGTAATAGTCCTTTTATTATAGTACTTCAATACTACCCTAAACTGAAATCTAAAACACTAAAGAATATAGTTAAGAAAAGGAGAAATACCCCAGCTAATGTGGTGAAAGAAATTTCAGAAGCCTCTATTAGATATATATGAAAATGGGTAAATCAAATAAGACAAGTCTGTCAATTCAGATGAAGAATGCAATACTTACTTTTCCATTAATTCCAGGAACAAGAAGCCCCAGATTCCACTTAGCTTTGTAGTTATTCTGTTGTTTACTTATTATTTTTATAATCACAGAGTGAAATAAAGCTGTGACCTTTAGTTACATCTCATTTTAAGCAAATACAGTCTATGAAGATCTAGATAAAATGATGATGTTGATTATATAATTTAAAAAAGAAATTTTGAAATTAAAATGTAGGCACAATCTTTTAGAAACATAGCCGTAAATAATTTTTCCCCACGGCGTTCTTTAAACAGTAGATTAGAATGAAAGTAATTTCTTTCTTTCCCAAATATCAGTTTCTCAGTGTATTAAAAAAATATGCTTAGGTGTTAGTGACATTTTTAGACTAAAAGCAGCAACTATCAACACCCTTCTAACATTTACAATTTATTTTCAATTAAGAAATTTTATTATCAGAGAATAAGATTCCATTACTCTAACAGGGCCGGCATTCAGCTGGTTGCACTGTTGTAGTCTTCATGGTTATTTATGGCTGGAGGCCAAATTGTACTGATTGTTAAATATTTTAATTATTAATCCTGTACTTACATTATTGCTTTTGTAACTTTAGCCTAAGTGTACATCACTTTGCCACTTGCTAAAAAGTCTAGCAACGTCATTTTTTCAGATTTTTCAGATCAGGGAATTATAACAGCATTTAGAATAGAAATGAATTTGCAAATTACTGAAATGCCAAGTAACAGAGATTGTTCAGCTAGTTCCTCAGAATTTTGGGTTTTTCCAACATACGTACACCAAGTACTATCCAATAAGAATTCCTTGAAATTATCAGCATATATTTAATGCAGACCACTCCATAAAACATAATTGCAGCTCAGAAAGTGCCTCTAAGTTGCCCACTTGTATATCCAGCTGTATACTGGGCATTTCTTGTCTGTCTTAAGGAAATGTCAGATGAAACATGTCAAAATCAAACTCAGTATCTCTTTCTGTCTCACCCCAAACCTCGAGGGTTTCCAGAGCCCAGTAACCCTCTCCTTCAACGCCATCTGAAGTCTCTCACCAAGTCATTGTTTTTTTTTTTTTTACCTCCGAAGTACATTACAAATCTGCCTCTGCCATCACCCAGGTCTAAGCCTTCACCACCCTTGTGCAGATCGCTACAGTGTCTCCATAAGTATCTCCTGGCACTTCTCCCCTTCCAAAGCCATCCTCCGATGAGGTCCCAGAGGAGCCTTTTCAAAATGCAAGTGTAGTAAGTATCACCCCTGCGACTACACACACCACTCGCGTAGATTCCCATTGCTTTGTTTAACGTAAAGAACAAAACTGTGCACCTAATTTTTTGAAGCCCAGCGAGGTCATGCTCCTCTAGTCCCATCTCTCTTGCTACTCCCACGTTCCCTCACTTTAGCTGCTGAGTTTCTTCCCGTTGCTGTAACTTGCCACACTCTCTCCAATCCACACAACCCCTAAATACACATGCTCAGTAATTCCCTAGTTAACTCCTATTTAACACTTCAAATATCAACTCAAATATCGCTTCCCGGAATGAGTCATCTCTTCTCCCTAAACTGAGTCCAATCGCCTTAGAATATACCTGTATACACACATATATTTGTGTGCACAAATGAATGTATATTTATGTATCCATCTCCTTTGTGACACTGAGAAGAGCTGTAAATTCACATTTATTTGTGTACTTAATTAATCACTGAGGTAGGGACCTGTCCAGTTTTGATGGTTCCTGTGTTCCTAGCAAATACTACAGTGCCTGCCTCAGAGTGGAAGCATATAAATATTTGTTGAATAAATTTTGACTGAACATCCCTGTCTTTAACCCTACATATGCACATGCGTACACGTACTACACACATACACACACTCATCCCCACTTTCATATTCTAGGGAAAAAATAACAAACAAACAAACAAATAAATAAATAAATGCTAGCTTGCAAGCTATGAGGCTCTACATTTTTCTTTGTGACCTCCCCAAATGTCACATTCCTTTTTCTTCTATGACTCTTTCTTCTCAGTGATTCAGAGATAACTTAGGTGGTGACACGTTGACTCAGAAAGTGAGGCTGTTCTATTGAATTTTTTGACACACTACTCCCAAAATAAATAAATTGCCAAGCATATCTTTATATTCTTTACTCTGACATGTAAAATCTCTTGATAATTTCAGGAATTTTAAAAGCCTTTACTTTATGGGGGTTTTCTGCTGTGCCATCTCTGCACATTTTGGTATTAAGAAATTAAGCAGTGATATGGGGCCGGCCCGGTGGCGCACTGCTACAGTGCGCCGCTTGGGAAGTGCAGCGGCGCTCCCGCCGAGGGTTCGGATCCCACATACAGACCGGTTCCCGCTCACTGGCTGAGCGAGGTGCAGGGAGCAACACGGAGGGTTGCGATCCCGTTGCCGGTCCCGGGCTGGTACGGGTGCGACACTGAGGGTTGTGATCCATTGCCGGTCATGGAAAAAGACAAAAAGGAAAAAAAAAAAAAAAGAAATTAAGCAGTGATCTAATATTTTACCATGTTGGAGAGAAGAAAAAGGAAGTCCCCTGAAGGTTACCTATCCATATAGCCCTCATAGAAAGATAAAGGGGGACAAGGAGAACAGGCATCCTTCTTGATGTTGCCGGTCCCGGGCTGGTACGGGTGCAACACTGAGGGTTGTGATCCGTTGCCGGTCATGGAAAAAGACAAAAAGGAAAAAAAAAAAAGAAATTAAGCAGTGATCTAATATTTTACCATGTTGGAGAGAAGAAAAAGGAAGTCCCCTGAAGGTTCCCTATCCATATAGCCCTCATAGAAAGATAAAGGGGGACAAGGAGAACAGGCATCCTTCTTGATTAGATTATGGATTGGTGGGGTGAGGGAAGCAAAAAAGATAATATTGGGATTATTGAAGGCATGTGAATTTGGGCTGTAGATCAGACAACAGTATTACATCCATATTAAATTTCTTGAGTGTTGTAATCATATTGTGGTTATGTAGGAGAATATGTCTTTGGGGAGAGGATGTATTTGGAAGTATTTACACATGAAATCTCATGATCTCTGCAACTTCCTTTTAAATAGTTTAGCATTTTTTTAAGTGTGGAAAGAGATAAGCAAATGTGGCAATATATTAAGAATTGTTTTATCTAGATAAAAACTGTTCAGCATTCATTAGATTATTGCTAGATTAGATTAGATTAGATTAATTTTCTGTAGGTTAAAACTTTTCAAAATAAAACTTGGGGAAAATATTCTATGATTCTAATCCAGCTACCCAAAGGATGAGATCATTGTTATGTACTGAATTAAGCTAGCATGTTTCAAAGTTGTTTAATTAGTCAGTTAGTTATGTGTCCTCTCTAAAGTAAATATCTTCTTTCAGCATTGTATAATATTTCCATAATTTATATTTAAACATTGAAGAAAAAGTGACCCTTAAAAGAATAGGTTTCAGGCAATATGAGAGACAATACTTAATATGATAGTATCAGTAAATATTAAATAAGTAATACATTTTTCCATTTTTCAGTTACATATGAGAACTTATCAACATTATCAACATGAGAAATTTTAAAGAGAAATTAGGTATTTATGGGAATATGTTTTTCTTCTTCCGTATCTTTCCTGAATATTGGTACTTGCCTAGAAAATAAAGTATAAGGTAACTGATGATTTTCACTAAAATATCTACAACGTGAGAAATTTTAAAAAGAAATTAGGCATATATACCCATACTACTAGAAAATTTTAAGACCTAAGAGAACTGGGTGAAATTGAATTTAGTCACCTTATTAAACTATTAGTATATTTTTATTATATGTTTTTTAAAAAGTTCCAAGACTATGAATAACTTAAAAGTTGTTTGAATTTATAGCAATAGGAAAGGCAGACTTCCATATAGAATTTGGCATTAAAAGACAACAGCTATGTGAACAATTTCTGTAGGTAATTATTAGCTGGAAGCTATTTGTACTCCAAGTTTATTGAATATACACATATGATAATAAGACTTTCATAAATGGAACCTCTTGATAATAAATCCATGTAAAAGACTGTGCCTTGGGGAATAATTCTAAATGTTATTAAGTATATTTGAATTCCCTGCAAACAGAATGCACACCTCTAGACCAAGTATTTAACTAGTTTTCATTCATGATATTTAATAGCCCATTTTACCTAAAGTCTCAGAAAGGACAAGTAAAACAAACAATGGAAAATGTAATTTTTCTATTTGTACATGTATTAAACATGCAACCATAGAAGAAATAGCAAAGTAGAACCGTGAAACTTGTCACCAAACATGAGTTAAACTACACTCAGAATCATAGTTATCAGAAATAAGTAAATACCTAGTCATCACCTGAGAAATATTTCTGTCATTGCATACTGGAACTACTGATTAACTGGTTTTGCTTTAGTGGTGTCTACTAACCTCCTTAAAAAAGCACTTTAGGGGCCGGCCTGGTGGCGCACTGGATAGTGCGCCGCTTGGGAAGCGTGGCGGGGCTCCCGCCCGAGGGTTCGGATCCCACATACAGACCGGTTCCCGCTCACTGGCTGAGCGAGGTGCGGGAGCAACACCGAGGGTTGCAATCCCATTGCCAGTCCCCGGTCCGGTACGGGGGCAACACTGAGGGTTGCGATCCGTTGCCGGACACGGAAAAAGACAAAA
>NW_007733100.1:112457-113126 GCF_000696425.1 Galeopterus variegatus | reverse complement strand
AAAAAAAAAAAAAAAAAAAAAAAAAAAAAAAAAAAGCACTTTAGTAGTAAAATAAAATATAGAACAGCTGGGTTCTCTTTATGAACCTTTATAACACTTCATGCAACAGAATACTTCCCACCAAATCAATTTTACTGTATGTTAACAAAATAAAAATAAAATGTAAGATTTTTAAATTCCTTTCTCATTTTAGATTTTGGTTACATTTTTCTTACATATTTCATATTTTCATATTTAAATGAAATCAGTCCACAAAACCAGCATTTTCACTACTGTTTCCCTCTCTGAGCTATTTTTGGTTTATGTTGCAGATAGCTAGATCTCATTATCAAGGAGTTTATTCTAGAAGGACTCACATGGACTATACTTCCTGAATTCTTTTGTGCCTGGGCTGTATCTTCACCACACCTATACTTTCCCCTCGTCCCATACCTATGTCTCTAGTCCTTAAACCATTTTCTGATTGTTTACCGTTCTTGAAGGCGGCCAGACCAACAATGTGAATGGCAGGAGGTGGAGTCCTGGGGCAGTGTGCAGCTCCAGTATGGGTCTTGTCTAGAATGCCCTCTCCCGCCAACCTTTCCTCATTTGCCCTCAAGTTGGAACATTCTTTTTTTTTTTTTTTGTCTTTTTTACTGACCGGTAACGGGATCGCAACCCTTGGTGTTG
>NW_007733100.1:110919-112364 GCF_000696425.1 Galeopterus variegatus | reverse complement strand
GGAGCGCCGCCGTGCTCCCAAGCGGCGCACTCTCCAGTGCGCCACCGGGCCGGCCCTCAAGTTGGAACATTCTAAAACCTTAACTCTATGTTGTGATTTAGCAGTTATGGCTTTCCTGGGGGACCACTTCACAGCCAATAAAAATGGTAGGTGGTGTGTTATTTTCTTCAGCCCCACATCCCAATCATTCTGAGTTTCGATAGAGAAACATACACTTTCCCTGTAGCCTATTTATGCCCTAGATCTCACTGTTCCAACCTAGGGTTTGCTGAAAAGCCTTTCACTACTATGACATTATTTTTACAAAAATCTAAATCCTGCTCAAGGTTTGAGAGTGTACATGTCAATTCTTATTCTCCTCTCAATTCCCTTCAGATTTTACAGAATTTGGCAGGTATGCTTCACAGTTAGTGGTTTAAGTTGTGTTCTTTTCTTATTTATTTGAAAATGGAGTTTTTTTTCTCACAATTTTTCACACTTTGTATTTTTTATTACATTCCAAAGAAAGGGAGTTAAGTAAGAAACTTCCCTACTAGCAGAAGTTTGAGAGGTCTAGTCACTACTTTTTTTTTTTTTTTTTGCATAAAATACTTTTAATGAACGAAGTAAAATTACAGGTATTGACACTTAATACAGTAAAGGTTTATTTTACATTAAAATCACATTTCACTGAGGATCAGTGAAGAAATTCTGCTCCATGAAGTCATTCTAGGATCTAGGTTACTTCCACTTAGCACTTTTGCCATGTTCCGGTGCCTTGAACTCCTCTACTAGTTCCTCTGCAGATGAGAGAAAAGAGATAGTGTGGAGCATTTTGCAGACTGTTTTTAGGGACCAGGCCTTGAAGTGGTATGTATGACTTCTGCTCATATTCCACCTTGTTTCAGGGGAAGCCAGAATAGGTGGCTTGCCTATGAGTCCAGAAGGAGAAGAAAAGGGGACGTAGGGGACATATAGTATTGTCTCAGCTACACCTTCTGTGTGCTTCTTTCATTCTCTTCCTGGAAGAGTTAACCAACCTTCTGAATTTTGTGTTAATGATTTCCCTATTTTTAATGTATGCATATGTCAAGCAAAATCTTTTTTAGTTTTGCCTGCATTTGACCTTTATAAAAATTGACTCATACTATTGGTATATGTGACTTGGGTTTTTATTGCTGTTTGAAAAGAATATAGGTTTTCTAGATGTTGGAAATAGTGCATTATATGTGCCCACTACATAGTTTTTAAATCTATTATTCAAATTGTCTAGTCTCTTGTTAGATTTCTTCTGAAGTTAGCTGTTAGTCTAATAGTCATTCTTTTGTACCTAATATGTCTTTTATTTCTAAATTCTTTTACAATCTTCTTTTTGTTCTTTATGTTCTGAAGTTTGACTTTAATGCAACTGGATATTGGTTTCTTTTATCCTGCTGTGACTCTGGCACTTTCTGGATATGAGGATT
>NW_007733100.1:109911-110604 GCF_000696425.1 Galeopterus variegatus | reverse complement strand
ATAGGTTTTCTAGATGTTGGAAATAGTGCATTATATGTGCCCACTACATAGTTTTTAAATCTATTATTCAAATTGTCTAGTCTCTTGTTAGATTTCTTCTGAAGTTAGCTGTTAGTCTAATAGTCATTCTTTTGTACCTAATATGTCTTTTATTTCTAAATTCTTTTACAATCTTCTTTTTGTTCTTTATGTTCTGAAGTTTGACTTTAATGCAACTGGATATTGGTTTCTTTTATCCTGCTGTGACTCTGGCACTTTCTGGATATGAGGATTAATATTTTTTATCAATTTTGGAAAACTTTCAGCCATTATTTCTTTTATTTATTTATTTATTTATTTATTTATTTATTTATTTATTTATTTATTTATTTATTTATTTATTTATTTATTTATTTATTTATTTATTTATTTATTTATTTATTTATTTATTTATTTATTTATTTATTTATTTATTTATTTATTTATTTATTTATTTATTTATTTATTTTCCTTTTTGTCTTTTTTCGTGACCGGTAACGGGATCGCAACCCTCGGTGTCGCGCCCGTACCACAACCAGCAACGGGATCGCAACCCTCAGTGTCGTGCCCGCAACGCGCTCAACCAGTGAGTGGACCGGTCTCTATATGGGATACGAACCCTCGGCGGGAGCGCCGCCACACTCCCAAGTGCCGCACTCTACCGAGTGCGCCACC
>NW_007733100.1:100274-109901 GCF_000696425.1 Galeopterus variegatus | reverse complement strand
GCAGGAGCGCCGCCACACTCCCAAGTGCCGCACTCTACCGAGTGCGCCACCGGGCCGGCCCGCAGCCATTATTTCTTATAGATTATTTTATTCCGTGCTCTGTGGTCTCTCATTCTGTAATCTTCGTTAGACATGCTGGACTTCTTGTTTCACTTTCATCACTTTTAACCCTTTTTTCAAGTTTTCCAGATTTGTTTCCATACTATGTTTTGGTTTATATCCTCAGATCTAGTGGTGTACTATTTATTTTTTTCTCTTTGATGTTAAAACCAGTCACTGAGTTTTTAGCTTCAATTTTTATATATTATTTATTACTAGAAACTCTATTTGGTTTTTTTAAAAAGTCTACCTGGCCAGTTTTGATCATCTCTTTCTCATTAGTTATACATTAGACTTCTCTCATAACTTTAAACATATTTAGTGTAGATATTTTGTATTCTATATGTGGTAACTCAGATATTTAAGCACTTGGAGGTATGATTCTTTGGTTTATTGTTTCTGCTTACTCATTCATTCAATAAATATTTATTGAGTATCTACAGTGTGCCAGGCATCCTGGGGAAAAACCAATAAATAAATGCATAAATTAATTAATTAAATGAACAAATAAATAAATGGACAAACTCCCATCTATACCTAGGCTTCTAAATGCTTATATTTCTCTAAACTAGTTTATGGCCTTCTTTCTTAATGTGCATTCTCTTCCTACTAGATCTTATCTAATTGCATGGCTTAAAATACTACCTACATGCTATGACTTCTAAATTTATATTTTCAGCCTAGACCTCTCCTTTAAGCTCGTATTACTTTTCTATTGCTATGTAATAAATTACTGCAAATTTAGCAGCTTAAAGCAGGATACATCCTTGTATATCGTGTCAGTTTCTGTGAGTCAGGAGTCTGGGAACAACTTAAGTGGATCATCTGCTCAGGATATCACAAGGCTATAAGCAAGCTGTTGGCTGGGCTGCATTTTCATCTGAAAACCAGGGTCATCTTCCAAGCTCATTGATCTGTGGGCAGAATTTAGCTCCTTGCAGCTGTAGGACTGAGGGCCTGAGCTCCTAGAGTCCACCCCTTTCCATAGGAAGCTCACAATGTAGATTTCTGCTTCTTCAAGGCCAGTAGGAGAGTACTTTTAACTTCAGGGAAGTCCTGGACCTGCTTCTGAAGGCCTCAAATGATTAGGTTAGAGCCATCCAGGATAATCTCCCTTTTTATTAACTCAAAGTCAACTTATTAAGGACATCAGTTAATTCTGCAGAATTTCTTTACCTTTTTCATATGCTATTTATTAGAAACAAATTACAGATCTTGTCCACCCTTAAGGCAGGGGATGATTATATAGGGCCTGTCCTGTTTGGGTTTGTCTTAGCATTTTGTCTACCACAGAGATCTTATCTTAAATATTCAACTCCTTACCTGATGCCTCTACTTAGTTTTCTCATAAATATATGAAGTTCAACATGATCAAAACTGAGCTCTTGATTTTTCTCCTTTAAACATTTCCCCACATCTTAAGTGCCATCTCAAAAACTGATTTCAGGTTCCTTCACTTCTTTTCATCTCTACTGGCATAACCCTATTCCAGGTCATCAGCATTATCTGTATTTGTGGACAGTAGCCTCTTTCCTCATCAGCTTCTTTATTTCTCAGTCCAATCCTTGTAGAGGAACACAAGTGATCTTAAAAATATAGATGGACTCTTTTCTCTCCCCTTATTATAACCATTCAATGCCTATCTGTTACCCTTTAGAATTGTCCTTAAGGACCTTGATAGGCCTTTGCCTGTCTTTCCAAGCTCATCATAGACCAGCTTCTTCTCCTTCATTAATTCTCAGCCATACTGTCTTCTTTCAGTCCCAAGAATACGCCAAGTTCTTTTCTCCTTCAGAGCATTTCTGCATGTGATTCACTCTGTGAAGAACTCTCTTTCTTTACCCCTACAACTTTGCACATGATTAGCTTCTTCCTGTCCTTCAGATCTGAGCTTAAATATCACCTCCTTAAAGATACCTTCTCTGACAAAGACGGTCTCCTGGGCCCTCTACTTAATGTTCTCTACTTTATCCCTTGATTTTAGCACTTGTCACACTTTGTAATCATATGTTTAATTTGTCTTAACTTATTTTTTTTGTGGATTTTATCCTGCTCACTTTTGTATTCCAATACCTGAACAGTAGCTGTCAAATAGTAGGTTCTCATAATATGTGAGGGCTAAAATATTGCTATTATCATTGGAGTGAGCTAATGTAATTCAAAGAAGATTTTATGGGGAACATTAGCCTTGAGTTGTCCATTTGTAGGACTGAGAATCAGAAAGGAAGAAAGTTTCGTGACAGATGTAGTGAAGAGAAAAAACAAATTGTTGGATATAGAGATGAGCATGGAGTGTTCAGGAACCAGTGCACCAGAGAGGAGGATTTGGTTGGAAAACGGTAGGAAATTAGGTTGCAGAGAACCTAGCAAGGCAGACAGAAGAGTATTCCACTTTAGATAGGAAACCTGATAGCTTTTTAAGTGAAGAAGTTGAAAATATACCTTTCTGACATATTGACTATGTCAAGTTAAAGGCATTTGGGCCGGGGTGGGGAAGCCATCAGGTACAAGAAGATCATTCTGAGCTTCCTTCTGTTTCTTAAAAGCAAGAGATGAAATTCCCATGTGAAAAATGTCCTCCATATTCCCCCAGGAAAGTATGATTCTTATCATCAAAGACAGGAAGATGAGGCCAAGGATAATCTATACAAACTTCATTAGACTAGTCTTTATCCTACTAGCCACTCCTCCACCCAGTTAACTACCCTATCCCAAGCCCCTTTGTCTTGTCACATTTTCATAACTTACTACTATCTGTCTAATTCAGCATATAAGTGTTCATCTCTAACTGCATCTTGGGTCTTCATTTTTTATGAAGGCTCCCATGCCATGTAAAACTTGTATTAAATAAATTTGTGTGTTTTTCTCCTGTTGATCTGTCTCATGTTAATTTAATTCTCAGACCCAGATTAAAAAAAAATCCTAAAATGGTAGACGTAAAATTTTGCCTTCTCTACCTGAGCAAACAAAAAACATTTAAAAAGCAATATTTAAGAAAGATTAATGAGGCAGCATTATTTGTGTTGAACTGAAGAGACTATCTACAGATAGATCATCTGTCTAGGAGTCTTCTTGTTCATTTATTTAACAAATGTTTCTATTGCACTCATGGTCGAAGGCACTGTGCTTGGCATGGAGGATTCTGTGAACACCACTTCAAACATGAGTGCTAAAGAACAAACAGGGATCTGCAGGAGGTTGGTGGAGGATCTCAAAAAGAAAGGAAAAAACAATCATGTGCCTCCGGAAAAAAGAGAACACAGTTGGTTCTTAAGAATTTAGGATTTTAGCTGGCTTGAGAGTAGAGTTAGAGGTAGAGTGAACTATGAGTGATAAAACTACAAAAATGATCAAGAGCTAGAATAGGAAGGGTCTTATTTGTCATTATAAGAAATTTAGACCAATTAAGAAGTGTAGGAATGGTAGAATATACAAATGGATATGTCCAGTAGGCATTTATAAATATGAGACCAGAACAGGTGAGTTATTGGAACTGGAAGCATAGGTCAAGCATTCATCTTTGCAAAAATTAGGTTATTTCATGGGGGGCCTAAACGGCAAAGAAAAAGAATAGTAGAACTCCCAGAAAGAAAAAAGAGAGATGGATGAGACTGTTAAAGGTTAAACAAGCAAAGGTCACAACCATAGGATCCAAGATAGTGAGACCACCCAGAATGTTCTACAGCTCAAATGTCACAAAGAGGTCAGGAAATAAAAGGATATATTTTGCAATAACAAGGAGGCAATAACTTGTAATGATTAAAAAAGGAAGTTCTGTGTGGTTGTGGTATGTCAGTGCGGATGTCCACTTCTGTAAGCACCTTAGATGTGGGGTAACAGTGTAAAAGTATTTTCCAGTGTTAGAAAATAAAATGTTTTTTTTAAGACAATGGCCCCAGGTACCTTATTTAAGTTATCAGTTTATTTAGTCATCTCTGACTTGTTGCAACTAATAAAAAAATTAAATTCGCTCATTTTGAGCAAATTTTAATAAGTTTCACAGTTCTGGCATCACTCTTCATAAGGGTTATTGGTGGGGGACACACTTAACTTTAGTGGAAAGAGTATTATTTGGAGACAGACAGACCTGAGTTAGGATTGTGGCTCGCCTAGTTATAAGTCATGTGAATTTACATATTTTGGTGCTTACTTTTGTCTCCAAACAGTATTGATAGATTGGAACTTGATATATGTTGGTTTAACTATTGACTTCCCACCATGGTAGGAGAGGATTTAGTTCTTTTTCCTCTCTCATCCAACCACATGTATACGTCCTTGTCCTTCCAACCCTCCTAGCCCCCCAAATATAGAGATATCATTTTATTTAGATACATATTCAGTGCTTTCATTATTATGACAATGTAAACATTATCCACAGCTTAGCTATGCAGCTGACTCTATTTTTTTCCTTTCCTGCATTTCCTATTTTCCCTGAAGTTACTAGTGTCTCGTTCTTTCATTTGCTCAAGTTCTAATTTTTTATCACTGATCCAAGCAATCTCTTCTTCATTGTCTAAATATCCTGTCTAGATGTTCAGACAAATCAGTTCATCTACCAGTTTCATCTTTCTGAAAAGTTTCTTCCAAGCCTCTGTCCTGCTCCAGTTTGAAATGCTTGCCCTCCAAACCTAATATACAGCTATCATCCTTTCACTACCAACCAAAAATTCCTCTTATCTCTCTCTTTTTTTTTGGACCTACTGTTTTCTGTATCTGCCTCTTCCTCTACTCTTACTCTCTTGCTTTGTGGGGTCCTCCTGGAGCTTTTTTGGGAGGTAAATTTTTTGAGAACTTGTCTGAAAATGTTTATACACACACAATCTTGATTGAATCTTTGATAGAATTCAGTAGCATGTAATAAAATTTTAAGTGAAAAATTATTTTCCCTGAGAATTTTGAAGGCATTCTTACCACGTTGTCTTATTCTCAGTGCCAGCGCTGCTGCTGACGAGTCAGACACATTCTGATTCTCGATCCTTAAACAGATGTGATCTGTTTGTTTCTCTGACAACATATAGAATCTTTTCTTTATTATTAGCATTCTGAAATGTCAAGACAATGTCCCTTAATGTGTTTATTTCTTATCTATCATGCTAAGTCCTCAGAGTGATCTCCTCAAATCTGGAAAATCACATCCTTCAGTTCCCTGAAATTTTCTTGAATTATATCATTAATGGTCTCCTTTATTTTGTTTCCTCCATTCTCATTATCTGGAATTCCTATTATTCAGATGTTGAATCTCTTAATTTCATTTCCTGGCTTTTTTTTTCCCCTGTCCACTTTTTTTTTTATCTCTTTGTCCTTTGGCTCTACTTTCTGAAAAATCATCTTATCTTCTAACCTGTATGTTGTTTTTCATTTGATTATATTGTTCATTAGCTAGAGCTTTCTATTGCTTTCTGATTTTTTTTTTCCTTTTTATTAAATGTAGGGTCCTCTCCTGCTTTGATAGAACCAATATTTTCTGTTATCTTTCTGAGGATCTAAACTATGGTTCTTTCAACTTTTTCATTTTGTTTTGTTTGGCTTTTTCCCCTGTACTTTGCTTCTCTTCTGGTTATCTATTACCTTCTTCTCTTGTCTTCCCTCTTCTGGAGATCCTGGTACACATTTCCTGGGTTTTATAGCACACAGTATCTCCTTTCTTGTTGGTATCTATGGAAACACTTTGATTTCAGCTTTTATGATCTTTTTTTTTTTTTTCCCTTTTTGTCTTTTTTCGTGACCGGCAACGGATCGCAACCCTCAGTGTCGCGCCCGCACCGGACCGGGACCGGCAATGGGATTGCAACCCTCAGTGTTGCACCCGCACCTCGCTCAGCCAGTGAGCGGCCGGTCTGTATGTGGGATCTGAACCCTCGGCGGGAGCGTCGCCGCACTCCCAAGCGGCACACTGTAGCAGTGCACCACTGGGCCGGCCCAGCTTTTATGATCTTTTAAGTTACTTATCACCCCTCTGTCTGCATTCCATGTTCTAAAACTTTATGATTATCTCTCTTGTAATCATCTCCTCTTCCCTCTCCTGTATCTTTGTAATTGCATTTCTTTTCTAATTTATTTGCTTTCACTTTAGAGAGGTTTGAAAAGGGAATAGAGATCAATGTATGAATTTGTTCTGCCCCCATTTAACTAGAAACGCTCTTCATTGATTAGTTAGCTAAATTAACCACAATTCACCAGCATATTAACAGCATTAAAAGCATCACTAGTGATTCACAATTTTACAGTTTTCTTGAGAGTTCACTAATGTCTTGTTTTTACATGTTTCGTATTTCCTACTTGTTTTTCTGGAATATTAGTTTTCAGAGTTATATATTATTCCTGCTTCGATTTGTTGGCATCACTCCTGGCTTTTCTATATATCTGTATTTATTTCAACAACTTCCTTAGGCGGTTACTTTGAAATTTTAATATGAGTACTGTTTCTTTCGTGTGTTCTTTGAAAATGCCTCAAGCACTTGCTTATATGATTTTTGTAAGTAGATATTTTTGCAGATTTATTTTTCTTTTTAAACCAAGATTTCTAGATTAGCATCTTTGCTGTTTTAGTTCATGCTATTTCTCTATTCAGTGGTTGCTGGCTATCCACATATGGGCTAGAATGTAAACAAGAAGAAAGAAAGGGGGCACATACTAGAACTTAATAAATATTTGTATGTGATTTCTTGAAGCTAGCAGTGAGTGCTTGTCTCACAGACTTTACTGTCTATAAGAAATAAATTATATGCATTTTAGAATATATGCATACTGCTCATGTTTTATAGATTTTTATGTTAGCCACAGAATTTTACTATTGTATGGAAAGCAATATTTTCCTTTCTATAAAAGACATTATACAATAACAGCACATCAGATGTCTAGATAATATATAAAGAAGGAAAAAAATCAGTCTTCCAAATAAGTATTGATTGTCTGGCTAATCACTGACAGACATAACTACCCAATATATCTGGCATGAGGAAGCAGGATTCTCTATAAATATAATAACTCTGCTAGGATTTTTTTTTATTATTATAATGAGAGAAGGGGAAATTTAGAAGTAATGTAATATATAGGTGACAACATGTAAAACACATTTTATCTACATAACAAACAATAACAATAGTATTTATCTATGTTTTATTGTCTCACCATAAAAATATTTATCTGAAAATACATCCAGATAATATGTAGAATATAGAGCAATGCCAGACTTGTTGTCTAAATTATTAATTGCAGGAATTTGTTGCATAGAAGTTTTAACTATTTGCCATTAATTAAATGCAGATGTTGCTATTTGACCTGTTCTGGTTTATGTTATAGGTAGCATTCTAATTTCAAATACTGCTTGCTCATAAAAAGTAAGTGGAGAGGTCAGGATGACTTTCTAACATTCTGTTGCCTGTTGTCTCTGAAATGCTGCTGGGTTTTGCTTACTTAGTTTTTGAGATCTTAGGAAAGTAGATATATTGCTATGAAGCTTTTAAACTTCTGTGTCTCAGTCTCTGTCTCTCCCTCCACACACACACACACACACACACACACACAACCTTTGTTTTCCTACTATATACTACAGGAAAGCACATATACTTTTTCTCTTCTGGCACTTCACACAGATGGTGGGTATAGAAAACTCTTATCTTTCAGTTTCTCTCCTCAAAATCCTGTGGTCCTTTTTGATTTTCTCCCAATACTTTCCATGTTGACCAAGTCATCTTTTCTGGTCTCATCTTTTCCAACTTTTCTTTTTTTTTGGCCATAGTTCATAGTTAGCCCTCGTTCCTACCATATCTTAAATCCTTTCCTTACACTTGTTTATTAATGTGTATTAAATGTTTGTTTATTTAATGCATACCATGAGATAATAGCTTCTTAAGTTTCTTAACTGCGTGTTCTTTAGAATATGTTTCCTACTTCACAATTCTTTTCTTTGAATTGTTTTTAGATCTTATGTTTTCCTGTTATCTTGACTGAAGGAAACCCCTAAGGCCCTAACCTGTAACCTGTTTTATTCTCCCATTTTATCTGTGCACGCACTCAAGTTTAGCCACCATTTTTATGGTGCTAATTCTCATAACACTATTTGTCCATTTAATCATGCTTGGATTACTATATCTACTTCTGAGCCCTGCATTTAAAGAAAAGCATTAACAAACTCAAATTTGTCTGGAGAGGATGATTAAATTGATTGAATGCTCCTAAACTGTATCCCGTAAGGAATGGCCAAAGGAATTGTGTATATTTATTGTTTATCCTGGAGTAAAAAAGATTAAGAGTAGACAGAATAATTGGTTTCAATAATTGGAAAGTCTGTCATGTAAAGAAGGAAACAGATTTGTTACGAGTTGTTCTAGAAAGCTCTGCTAGAACCAACCTGTGCAAGTTATAANGCACTCAAGTTTAGCCACCATTTTTATGGTGCTAATTCTCATAACACTATTTGTCCATTTAATCATGCTTGGATTACTATATCTACTTCTGAGCCCTGCATTTAAAGAAAAGCATTAACAAACTCAAATTTGTCTGGAGAGGATGATTAAATTGATTGAATGCTCCTAAACTGTATCCCGTAAGGAATGGCCAAAGGAATTGTGTATATTTATTGTTTATCCTGGAGTAAAAAAGATTAAGGGTAGACAGAATAATTGGTTTCAATAATTGGAAAGTCTGTCATGTAAAGAAGGAAACAGATTTGTTACGAGTTGTTCTAGAAAGCTCTGCTAGAACCAACCTGTACAAGTTATAAAGAGATAAACTTAAATATTCTCTAATAAAGATCAGGATTAAACATTGCTCATTTTGGCTTTGCCTGCAGTGTGTAGCACAGGACCTTAGTCAGATTTGGGCTCAATGGATGCTTATTGATTGAATTGAGTTGGCATGAGTTGAAAGAACAAATCTCTCTAATAGTAAAAGTAGACTGCCTTTTGAAATAAAAATAGCCAGTCTTTCAGCAAATACTTATTAATTACCTACAATGCAGCTCTCCCTGTACTAGGCATCTGGAATGTAAAGATATTAACATTTTTATATTATAGAGCATTTCTCTGAGCAAGACATTCTTCTAAGTAATCTTTATGCATTAACTTATTTCACAGCAAACCTCACATGGTAGGTACCTTCATCATCCCCAAATTAGATGTGACAAACTGAGGCACACAGAGGTTACGTAATGAACTGTGTCACAAAGCTAGTAAGTGGTCAAGCTGTGACTTGAACCCAGGTTGTCAGTCTGCATACCTAACCACTACAATAAACTGCCTCTAATCATGAAATGTAAGAGGCTGGCTATAAAGGAAAGGTTGTAAAGATTTTCGGATTGGAATATAATCCAGTTCATTCCCCTCTCGGGGATTCCCTGACTAGTGGGCATCCTGTCGGCCTGAATGCCTGTGGTCTTCCTTACTTTCAACCTAGTCTATACACTGCCACCAAGTGCTCTTCCCCAAATGCAAACCTGATCATTCCACTCCCTGCAGTCTTTTTTTAAATTATTATCATTCAAAATATTTTGACATTTACTTGTACATATTTGTGGGGTACAGTGTG
>NW_007733100.1:94948-99070 GCF_000696425.1 Galeopterus variegatus | reverse complement strand
AGCGCCGCCACGCTTCCCAAGCGGCGCACTATCCAGTGCGCCACCGGGCCGGCCCAGGATAACATTTTTTAATAGCAGAAAAGTATTCCCTTGTATATATATATATACACGATGGTTTTTTAGTCCATTTATCCAGTGATGGACATTTAGGCTGATTCCAAGGCTGACTCCCTTCAAACCTTTCATTAGTTTCCCATTATTCTCAGGACAAATCTCATCACTGTAGTATGGAGGCCAAGACCCCCTGTGGTTTGTCTCCACCTGTACCTCTCACCTCACCTCTCCCTGAGCCCTGAATCAGACTGTGCTAAATGAGTCTGTCATGCAGATCTCTTGTCTGGGGAGAAAACGGGAATATTGTGAGAATTAAATTAAATTAAAAAATCAATATAAAATGCTTAGAATAGTGCCTAGAATACAGTAACTGCTCAAGAAATGTTAGTGTATTTACTTCCATTTATTTCTATTATCCTGCCAAAACTGCTGTACACAAAGTATAGTTTATTCCTTAGTTCTCTCACTTTATTTAAAGTTGCTTTGTAATAGACTGAGAAATAAGAAAAGTTACTGGCTCACCTAATTAACAAATTCAGAGGCAGAGTGGGTCCAATCAGGGTCGAGTCCGAGCTTTTCTTCTGTTTCTCTATGGATCTCTCAGCTTGCTTTCCTCTGTGCCGGCTTGTTTTTTAGGCTGGCTTCCATCAGGGCAGCCAGAGGGCTTCCAGCAGCAGCAGGAACTGCATGTTTCCTTGTTCACATGCACTAGGAGAGAAAATATCACCTTTCATAAACCATCCCACTGAAGCTCTAAGCTTTATTCTGAGTAGATCATCTACACAACAGTCGTGGCCCAGGAAACCTCATGTAGTGGTTGAATGATAACCCCCAAAAAAGATATTTAACAAACCCTAACCCCCTGAACCTTATTTGGGAAAAGGGTTTTTGCTGATGTAATTAAGTTAAGGATTTTGAGATGAGATTTTCCTGGATTATCAGGGTGGGCTCTAAATTCAACGACAAGTATTTTTATAGGAGACAGAAGAGGAGACACACACAGAGGAAAAGGTCATGTGAAGTAGGAGGCAGATTCAGTCTCTGCAACCATATGCTTGGAGCAACCAGAAGCCCAAAGAGGCAAGGAAGGTTTCTCCCCTTGTCTCCAAGAAGAATGTGGCCCTAATTACACCTGATTTCAGACTTCTGGCCTCCAAAACTATGAGAGAATTAATTTCTCTTGTTGTAAGCCACAGAATTTGTGGTAATCTGTTATGGCAGCTGCAGGAAGCTAATATATAAGTAGCCATTCCTGACCCAACTGTCTTGACAAGGTGTGTAGGATTGAGCTGTTAGAATTACACTGTTTTAGGCCTTCACTGGAGCTAGAGGCAGGTACACTCCATTCTAAACTGTATAACTTCCACACCGAGGAGGAGAAAGAATATCAGGGAGGCAACACAGCATCCACTTCAGCATCCTTTAATCCCACTTGCTACTTGCTACCCATTCTGGTGGTTACACCACAGCTGACCCAAATTGTGGACTATAAACCATCTTTTATTTAGAACTTCTTAGGTTACCTTATTAACTATTATAATAACTAAAACTTGATTACTTAATTGACTTGCTAACTGCCTTACCCAATCCATAGTTATCTCTTATCTCCTCTAACGCACCCCTCACTGCTAACTTCTTCAGGTCATCTTAAGTATGACCACCCAGGCTGCCATTGTACCATTATGGACAAATCCCAAAACTCCGAAAAACTTTTTAAGAGCTCCCTTTATCTTCATAGGTCCCTTTCGTAAAATATAATTGGACTCTAGATATACCTTATGTATTACTTAATGTGATCTTGATGATTCTCATATGAGGGTACCTCAAAAAGTCCATGGAAAAATAGAATTAAAAGATAATACAAATCTTTCCATGAACATTTTGAAGACCCCTTGTATGTAGGTTAATAGTGATTCTGATGACTCTTGACTGACATGTAAGTGCATGCTCTGCACTCTTATGACTGCACTTAAACAAATGTAAAATACATCAATACTTTTGTTTCACCCAAATTTAACACTTTGAAATCTTTTAAAACTCTAAATCTTTAGAATGGAGAACAAGCAAAATTGAGGGTTTGGATATACAATTCACTTAGCAATAATCTCTGAAGAGTGTTCCCTCCCCCCTTTAATACAAACAAATGTTTGCAGGGGCCTTTAGTTTCAGTTTTTTGCCATCTTTAAAGAGGCTATTGTTGCTTAAAAAGAAAAAAAACTCTACACTGAATACTAGAATGTAAAATATGAGTTTAAAACATTTTCTTCTAAAACAAAGAATATAAGGACAAAGACTTGTCTTGGTAAAAATTTTAATTATAACTAAATCTTAATTATAACAGCTAAAAGTAGAAGCTACTTGTTAAATTATATGGAAAATCAAAGCAACAAGATGTTTAAGGAAGCACCTATAAATTAGTGTCTAGTAAAGGAATATGTTCTGTGTTCTACATGACAAAACACATTGAACAGTTGAGACATTACTGGAATAGACCATGAAGCCTGGAAAACTATTTGAAAACTCTCTGAAATGATCAGCTTTGTTTTTACCCATTCTTAGCAATTTCAACAAATGTCTTTCTTCAAAATGATACTTTGTAATGGTATTCTACTGCTAGTTTTTATTTACTGCTATAACAAATCATAACAAATTTAGTGACAACACAACACAAATGCATTATTTTGTAACTCTAGGTAAGAGGTCTGACATGGGCTACAAAGTGTCAGCAGGGCAGCATTCCTCTCTGTGGCTCTGGGTAGGGTCCTTTTCTTGTCTTTTCTAGCTGTTAAAGGCCACCTGCATTACTTGGATCAGGGTCCCCTTCCTCCATCTCCAGAAAAAAAAGTGAATCCAGTCTTTCTCACATCCCATCACTCCAGTCTCTTCTTTTGCTTTCCTATTTCACTTTTTAGGACCCTTGAGATAATCCAGAATAATCTCTTTATATTAGGGTCAGCTGATTAATAACCTTCATTCCATCTGCATCTCCAGAAAAAAAAGTGAATCCAGTCTTTCTCACATCCCATCACTCCAGTCTCTTCTTTTCCTTTCCTATTTCACTTTTTAGGACCCTTGAGATAATCCAGAATAATCTCTTTATATTAGGGTCAGCTGATTAATAACCTTCATTCCATCTGAAATCTTAATTCTCCATTGCCATGCAAGGTAACATATTCACAGGCTCCACTGATTAGAAGGTGAACCTCTTTGAGGGACCATTAAAAAATTATAAATAGTAAAAAAGTTCACATACCTCATTCAATTAAAATAATTCCATCAAGAGTCACTGTTTTACGGTGGCTACACATTTTACAATGGCCTAAATAACATGAATACTACCTCAGTTTCTCTCTCTATAAATAAAACAGTGTCCATAATTGACCAAATATCATTAGACTATATACCACAGTTTAATTTCATTATGGTTGATAGAAACAATATATTTTTTAATGATTATGTGTTCACCTTGCTTATAAAATAAAAATCTAAACTCCTCAAGCCAGATTATTGAAATGCTTTATAATAAATTTCATCCTGTTTTTATAGTTTTCCAAAAGACCATCACATTCTGTTTTACTTTATGTTTTCTAGAGCTGGAAGATACATAGGGAATATTTTATTGTCCTGATTTACAAATAAAATTAAGGCTGAAAAGTTAAATAGGGATTTCTGGTCAAGAGAGAAGTGTATTTATATTTTGGTGTCTTAGTCTGCTCCCCAAACAAACCAATGGCAGATGAAGTTTAGAAAGAAAAGAACTAAAAGACATAACCAGACTTAAAATCAGGAATAGAAGCCAATACACAAAAACAGTGAAATACGCTGAAATTGTGTGCCTAAGGATGGAAGTTATTGGAATATCTAGGAGTTTAACTGCTGTGTGTGAGCTAGGAACCGGGGTCAGTGATTGAAGGCACAGATAGAGACTGAAGTGGCAACCAGTGAGAAAGAAATTTGAGAGAAAAGCAATGGTGGCAATCTTCACCTGGAAAAATAACACTTAGAATGTGCTGGGCTTACATAAGCAGACAGACACAGACACAGACCAAGCACTGGAAAATCAGCTAA
>NW_007733100.1:90142-93450 GCF_000696425.1 Galeopterus variegatus | reverse complement strand
AAAAAAAAAATACGGTTTTGGAAAACAACACAACAGGCAAAATAAACAGTAGGATAGACAAAGACACAGAGAAATTGGTAAATTGAAAAATAGCTTAGAGGAATTCACCCAGATTACAGGATAGGAAAAAAGAAGGCTTTTTCTGTTTTGTTTTGTTTTTTTTAACATATGACAGGGCAGTTAAAACCCATATAAGATACACTGAAAAGTCTCAAAATTTAGAAAGAGTTTCAGAAAAACAATGTAAAAAACTTCTGAAAATAGTTTGTAAAGACAACTTCAGAGAATTTACCAGAAGAGGAGAAATATATGAGTACTCTGGTAGAAAGTATTGTATAGATACAAAGCATGATAATTACAAATAAATCCTTACCAAGATACATTATCTTGAAGCTGTGGGCAGTTCTTACAACTATTAAATTAGCAATTGACTTCTCATCAACATCAGTGGATGATAGAAGGCAATGGATTAATATCCTCAGAGTGCTGAGACAAAATAATGTTTAACCTCAATTCATACTCAGCCATATTGTCATTCAACAGTGAGGACAAAAATAAGATAATTGTAGATATACAATATCTAAGACAACTTATACCCCTCTGATATTTACTAGAAAATATTTAAGACTGTAGTTCAACAACAAAGAAAACAAACTCAGAGGGAATATTTAGTATTCAAAAATTAACTGTGAACAGAGAAATTGAAAAAATGCCAGTAAATTTAATTAAGCAATTAATAATTAATAATCAGTTTTTCTTTTAAATAAGTGAGGGCCGACCCTGTGGCACACTCGGGAGAGTGCGGCGCTGGGAGCGCAGCGACTCTCCCGCCGTGGGTTCGGATCCTATATAGAAATGGCCGGTTCGCTCACTGGCTGAGTGCGGTGTGGGCGACATCACACCAAGGGTTGCGATCCCCTTACTGGTCATGAAAAAGACAAAAAATAATCATAATAATAAGTGAATTTAAATAGAAAATCTCAAACATGACCAGAGTGAGAAAACAGTGTTCACAGAAAGCATGCTAAGTTCTTGGTAAAAATCATGAACTTTACTAGAAAAATTTATAGTTAAGAAACTTTTTAAAAAATATATTAAAGTTCTACTTAGCTAGAAGAAATGAAACCTACAGTTTCAAAAAAAAGCAGAAGGAGAATCAGTGAGAAGATTAGAAAACTTCAGGAAACTTTATAAGTGCAACAGAAACAAGAAAGAAACCATTTGAAAAATAATAAACTAGAAATATAAATTATCTCAATTTAAATTATGAAACATTTGGAACTAACTGTCAATAAAAACAGTACATATAAAAATGTTTGAGATGTCACTAAAATAGTTTTGGAGGATATTAGTGGCCTTGTGTAACTTTGTTTTTTTTTTTAAATAAATAAATATGTGAATTAATGTTCAATTCAAAAACTTGGGGAAAAAATAGATATTCTCATTAAAAAGTAGAAAGAATAAAGTAATAAAGATGAGCTCATAAGTCAGTGAAATAGAGAACAAAACATAATGGAGAGAAGTTTTACAATGTAATTTTAAATAACAAGCAATGAGATTGAAGCAGTAATCAGCTGTTTCCCAACAAAGAAAAGCCCAGGACCAGATGGCTTTACTGCTAATTCTTACAAACATTCAAAGAGGAATTAATACCAATGCTCTTTAAAGTATTCCAAAAAATTGAAACAGAGGCCATTCTCCCAAACTCATTCTATGAGGACGGCATCACCTTAATATCAAAATCAGACAAAGATACAACAAAAAAAAAGAAAACTATAGGCCAATATCTTCAATGAACATAGACACAAAAATCCTAAAACAAAACGAAAAAATAGTGAATAGAATACAGCAACACATCAAAAAAATTATACATGATAATTAAGTGTGATTCATCCCAGGGATGCAAGGATGGTTCAACAAACACGAGTCAATAAATGTGATACACCACATCAACAAAATCAAAGACAAAAACATGTGATTATCTCAATAGATGCAGAAAAAACATTTCACAAAATTCAACATCATTTCATGATAAAATCTCTCAGCAAATTAGGTATAGAAGGAAATGATCTCAACACAATAAAAGCCTTATATAACAAACCCACCACCAATGTCATCCTGAATGGAACAAAAACAAGAACTTGTTCCTTAAGAACAAGTCAAGATTCCCACTCTCACCACTCCTATTTTACATAGTACTGGGAGTACTAGCCACAGGAAACAGGCAAGAGAAGGAAATAAAGGTCATCTGGGTTACAAAAGACAAAGGCAAATAGTCCCTGTTTGCAGATGACATGATCCTATATAGAGAAAACCTAAAGATTCTACAAAAAACCTCTTAGAGTTGACAAACAATTTCAGTAAAGTTGCAGGATACAGAATCAACATGCAGAAATCTATAGTGTTTTTGTACTCCAACAATGAACTAGCAGAAAAAGAAATAAAAAGCTAGCCCATTTATAATACTCACCAAAAAAAAACCCCAAAATAGCTATGAATAAATTTAACTGAGGAGGTGAAAGATCTCCACAAGAAAAACTACAAATCACTGTTGAAAGAAATTAAAGACAACACAAAGAGATTGAAAGATATTTCATGCTCTTGGATTGGAAGAATTAACATTGTGAAAATGTCCATACTACCCNATTCTTCACAGAAATAGAAAAAACAATCCTAATATTCATATGGAACAACAAAAGACCCATGATAGCCAAAGCAATCCTGAGCAAAAAAAATAAAGCCAGAAGCATAACACTACCTGACTTCAAATTATACTACAAAGCTATAATAACCAAAACAGGATAGTACTGGCATAAAAACAGACACACAGACCAATGGAATAGAATAAAGAAGCCAGAAATCAACCCACAAACTTACAGCCAAATAATCTTCAACAAAGGCACCAAAGAACATATATTGGGGAAAAGATTGCCTCTTCAATAAATGGTGTTGAGAAAACCAGACATCTATACATAGAAGAACGAAACTAGATCTGTACCTCTCACCATATACCAAAATAAACCCAAAATGGTTAAAGACTTAAATATAAGAACTGAAACTATAAAACTGCTAAAAGAAAACATAGGAGAAACACTTCAGGAAATAGGACTGGGCAAAGACTTTATGATTAAGACCCCAAAAGCACAGACAACCAAAGGAAAAATAAACAAATGGGATCATACCAAACTAAAAAGCTTTTACACAGCAAAAGAAACAATTAACAGAGCAAAAAGACAAACTACAGAATGGGAGAAAATATTTGCAAACCATGCATCTGACAAAGGATTAATATCCAGAATATACAAGGA